>NC_057797.1:566159444-566275130 GCF_018294505.1 Triticum aestivum | reverse complement strand
GCCCAAGGCCGCCTCCGCCGCCCGCCGACTCCCTTCGCCGCTCCGACCTGCCACCAGCCACGACTCCGGCGACCGGAGCCCCGGCCGGATCCGGCCGCTCCCGACATCTCCGGCAGCCTCAAGCTTCCTCTTTGGCGGTCCTCGAATGGCGTGCGACCAGATCTGAGATCCACGCTACAGTAACCCTAGATCCGCGAGGTGATGAATTTCTCCAAGTCCCCGATTTCCAGATTCAAATGCCCTTGTTCATGGTGCCGTAACTTTGCATCCGCAGATCCGTTTTGGGCATATAGCATATCAAAATGTTCGCCTCAGAGAGCACATCATTTCATCTCATTGCATCATTTTCATTTGCGTTCATCTTGATACCCGAAATGCTGTTGGAATAGTGCTATTTGAGATAATTGTAAGATCTGCTGCTCCAAATAGCTATTTGTCATTTTTGCCATGATTATTGTGTGCATGATATGCCCCTGAGCTCTACATCTGTTTTGTTATATGCTTTGCCATCTTTCCAGAGGTGCAATCCATGTATTTTTGTGATGTGTGTGGTGACTATCACAAGCTTGCAAAGTGGTGCATTTGTTAATGCTGATTTCAGGGACTTAACAATTCCACTAAGTCCTTGATCTGTTTTTATCAACATGCCATATGTTCATGTTGTTTCCTAGTGATCTGTGCCTCTTTTGAGGATGATCAGTAAGGGTGATTTGTTAATATTGTAGTTCTCTATCCATCCATGTCTTTGTTTGCATTTATGGAGCACCCTAGCTTGAGTCAATCGAGCTCTACTTTTGCTATTTCGTAAATCTGGGCAGATTGTCTACTTGTTAGCGATTTTGCCGAGGATGTTGTAGTTGATCCGTGCATGCTATGTTATCGTTCTTGCCATGTCTAGCTTGAATAATGTGTATTATTGACGGGTGTATGCTTAGATTGTCATGACATGCTCTAAGTCTATGATCTGTTTAAGTTCTTGCCATGTTCACATGCTTGCAATTGTATTTTCTGATCCCTTTTGGCTCAATGTCACTAAGGGACTTTTGTTAAGCTCTTTGAGTAGCTCCATGCCATGCTTTGTTTTGCTATGTTCAGTACCTATAGCATATAGTTTTCATGCTCCAAAGTGTGCTATCTGATCTGAAATTCCAGACAAGTGTTAATTTCACTAAGTCTGAGATCTGTTTACCAATTGCATTTTTGCCAAGCTTGTTTGAACCTGTTAATGGATGATTTGGCCGTAGCTCAGTGTTCATCTTTTGTTAAGCATCATGAGTGGATCCCTTCCATGTATTTTGTTGCCATGTTTGAGTGTTGTAGCATGTTCATCTTGTTGCATTTAGATGGCTACTTGCTGTTTATCGCAGACCGGGGCCATATTTGAATTGCTTGCCATTTCCAAACCGTGTCTCCGATTTCGGCGTTCTTTATATCGTTTTCAAGCGAAATCATCTCACCTTTCCACTGGCACACTTGGATTTCCAAGTTGAGGTCAGGTTCAATCATCCCTTGTCAAATCTTGCATATGCATCACATATCACATCCCGCATAGCATCCCATGTTTGCATCATGTTGTTTGAGCTTTGCACGTGGTTGATTGTGTCCTTTTTGCTTGTTTGTCTTGTTTGGGTAGAGCCGGGAGACAAGTTCGCTAACGAGGAGCTCATTGAGTTTGCTTTCAAGGATCCAGTCAACTCTGACAACTTTGCAGGCAAGATGATCATACCCTCAAAATCACTTCTATCTTTGCTTTGCTAGATGCTCGCTCTTTTACTATGCCTATGCTACGATGCCTACCACTTGCTTATCATGCCTCCCAAATTGCCATGTCAAACCTCTAACCCACCATGTCCTAGCAAACCGTTGATTGGCTATGTTACCGCTTTGCTCAGCCCCTCTTATAGCGTTGCTAGTTGCAGGTGAAGATTGGAGACCGTTCCTTGTTGGAACATTATTTTTCTTGTTGGGATATCATTATATTATCTTGTTATCTTAATGCATCTATATACTTGGTAAAGGGTGGAAGGCTCGGCCTTTTGCCTAGTGTTTTGTTCCACTCTTGCCACCCTAGTTTCCGTCGTATCGGTGTTATGTTCCCGGATTTTGCGTTCCTTACGCGGTTGGGTAATAATGGGAACCCCTTGACAGTTGGCCTTGAATAAAGCTTTTCCAGCAATGCCCAACCTTGGTTTTACCATTTTCCACCTAGCCTCTTTTTCCCTTGGGTTTTCGGAGCCCAAGGGTCATCTTATTTAAACCCCCCCGGGCCAGTGCTCCTCTGAGTGTTGGTCCAAACTAGAGTCCTGTGCAGCGCCCCCTCGGGGAAACTCGAGGTTTGGTTTTAGTTGTATGGAGAGCTCATCTGAGTGTGCCCTGAGAATGAGATATGTGCAGCTCCTATCGGGATTTGTCGGCACATTCGGGCGGTGTTGCTGGTTTAGTTTTACCTGGTCTAAATGTCTTGTAACCGGGATTCCGAGTCTGATCGGGTCTTCCCGCTAGAAGGAATATCCTTCGTTGACCGTGAGAGCTTGTCATGGGCTAAGTTGGGACTCCCCTGCAGGGATTTTAACTTTCAAAAGCCGTGCCCGCGGTTATGGGAAGATGGGAATTTGTTAATATCCGGTTACAGATAACATGAACCTTAACTTAATTAAAATGAATCAACTGTGTGTGTTACCGTGATGGTCTCTTCTCGTCAGAGTCCGGGAAGCGAACACGGTGTTGGAGTAATGCTTGCCGCAGGTTGTTCTCTAGTTATTCGATCGTGCATTGCCTTCTCTTCTCGCTCTCATTTGCGAATAGGTTAGCCACCATATATGCTAGTCGCTTGCTGCAGCTCCACATATTTACCTTGCCTTACCTATAAACTTAAATAGTCTTGATCGCGAGGGTGCGAGATTGCTGAGTCCCTGTGGCTCACAGATTACATCCAAACCAAATGCAGGGCCTGATGACTCCGTACTAGATGACGCGCTTGAGCTCAAGTGGGAGTTCGACGAGGACTCACGCCGTTACTACATGTCTTTCCCTGATGATCAGTAGTGGTGCCCAGTTGGGGCGATCAGGACCGTGTCGCATGTTGGGTTGATCTTTTATTTTGGCACTGTAGTTGGGCCATGAGTGATTGGATGATGTAATGCTATTTATGTACTTTGTTTGACGTGGCGAGTGTAAGCCAACTATGTACTTTCCCCTTTTATTATCTATATTACATGGGATATTGTGAAGATTACCTTACTTGCGACATTGCTTTCAATGCGGTTATGCCTCTAAGTCGTGCTTCGACACGTAGGAGATATAGCCGCATCGAGGGCGTTACAAGTTGGTAATCAGAGCCTTCCCCGACCTTAGGAGCCCCCACTGCTTGATCGTTTTTAGCAGCCGAGTTGAGTCTAGAAAAAAAATGTTTTGAGTCATTTAGGAATTATATATCGGAGAGTTTAGGAATTCTTTTTACTCCCCAGTCCCTTCATCGCTCTGGTAAGGCATCCTGACGTAGAGTTTTGACTCTTCTCTTCTCAAATTTCACTAATTTTTTTAGGATCACGCGGGTATCTTGGAATCATTCTGATGGATTTGTGATGAGAACATTGTTCTTGGTGCCTCCTGTCATTTAGGGGTTGTGGCAGTGTCCCGGGGAGTTGAGCTCCGAGGTGTTGTCGTCACAATTTTATCATTGCAGTTCTGGAATACCTGAGTTTAGTACGCCGACATCGAAAATCTCTTTTATGCAGTTGTTGGTGAGATAACCTCGACGCCACCCAGTACTGGGGCGAGAGTTCGGGAGTATTGCCATAACTTGTATAACAGATGCTTTTCGAAGGTTGAGGTAGATGGTTTCTGAAGTTTTTCTCGGTTATGTGTTGAAGGATGGATACAGCTAGATGTAGGATTTGCTAGATTTGGGTGAGATATTATGCTTCCCCTGTATCCCCAACACCTGATTGCATAACCGGAAAGGTTCAGGAGTTTCAAAGGTGGGAATTCTTGTAGCTCTAGCTCTTCTTCCACAGATATTTGGTTTGAGATTGGTTTTCTTACCGAGTATTCGTTCTTGCTCTGTACCTTGTTGATTTATTCCTCTACCTAAATTCTAAGTGGCTTCTCAATTTATGGATATGTGACCATTTCAAGTGGAATACATTCGTTCATTTTGTTCGGATGTGAAGACTATATATTGCAATTTCACCCCGCTTGATTCAGCTTCAATTTTATCTGTCAATGTGCTAACGGATGTCACCCTCTTCAGGATGGCTCTCGCTAAGAGCAGCAATCCGAATCAGAATCAGGATCCGCCACCACCTCCACCTCCTCCGGAGGCATGGCAAGCTGTGATGGCCGCTACCAATGCAAACACGCAGTTGATCATGCAAATTCTTCAAGAGCGCAATCAAGCGAACCAAGGCAACCAAGGCAACAATTAGAATCACTTTGCTACACTCAACCAGTTCCTTGCTAACGGGCCAAAGACCTTCAGCAATTGTGTTGAGGCAACTAATGCTGACGATTGGCTCGTGGACTTATGCAAGCATTTTGAGTGCAGTAACGTCAGGCCTGAGGACTTTGTCAAGTTTGCTTCCTTCCAACTCAAAGACCAAGCTGCAGAATGGTTCCAGCAGTATAAGGATTCCAGAGGAGGCCGTGTGATTACCTGGGATGAATTCCGTCAAGACTTCAAAGCTCATCATATTCCTCAGAGCATGGTTGAAAGCAAGCGTGAGGAATTCCGCAACCTGAAGCAAGGCTCTTTGTCTGTCTATGACTACAACAAGTTGTTTCAGAAGCTCGCCCGCTTTGCTAAGCAGGACGTCCCTGACGATAAGAGCATGATATACCAGTTCAGGGGTGGTCTCAGAGAAGAAATCCATCTTGCTCTTGTTCTCTTTGAGCCCTTGAGGTACGATGAGTTCTACAACATGGCATTGAAGCAAGAGGCTGCTCAACTGAGGTGTGATGCTTCCAAGAAGCGAGTCAGAGATGTTACTCCTTCTTCCTCTACTCAAGTGGCCAAGCAGCAGAAGTATTGGCTTCCTCCTCCTCCGTTCAGTCAGCCTTTTCAGTAGAAGAGCAAAGGTGGCAGTGGATCTTCCCACCCACCCAACCCTGGCTTTCAGAACAAGACTTCGTCTCAACCTCCAATATCGAGTGCTCCGTATCACCGTCCGCTTTCAGAGGTCACGTGCAACAAGTGCCAACAGAAGGGTCACTATGCCAACAAGTGTTTCAATCAGAGGCGTCTCCCTCCTCCTCCTCCTCCTGTGAGATCGGCAAGTACAGCTGTGGTCAAGCATAACCCCAAGCACGCCAAGGTCAATTTGATGAATGCAGCTCAGGCAGAGGACTCGTCAGATGTCATCATGGGTAACCTTCCTGTTAACGATGTTCTTGCAAAAGTTCTTTTTGACACTGGTGCATCGCATTGTTTCATTTCCAAACCTTTTGCATCGAAGTATGAGTGCGATTATCAGTATCTGCAAAATTCTTTGCAAATCGTGTCACCGGGCAAGCAAATGACAGCTAATTTCTGCGTCCCGGATATTACTATCACGTTGGGCGACTACAAATTTCTAGCTTCTCCTATTGTTCTTGGTGACTCGGATATTGATCTTATTCTTGGAATGGTTTGGCTTTCTAAGCACAAGGCGCCTCTTGATTGTGTAGCCAGGCAGATTCAATTGACTCATTCGTCTGAGGATGTTATTGTCTTTGCCGCTCGCGATGATACAATCTGGCTGTTTTCTCTCAATGAGAAGGGTGAACTGGATGCCATCTCGCAAATTCCAGTCGTTTGCGAATATCAAGACGTCTTTCCAGAAGAGCTTCCAGGAATGCCTCCGCACCGGCCAGTTGAATTCGTCATTGATCTTGAGCCTGGCACGGAACCAGTGTGCAAGCGTCCTTACAAGCTCGGACCTGAAGAGTTGAAGGAGCTGAAGAAGCAACTCGATATTCAAGAGCGAATGGGTCTCATCCGACCTAGTTCCTCTCAGTGGGGTTGTGGAGTTCTTTTTGTGAAGAAGAAGGATGGAACGGACCGACTTTGTGTTGACTACCATCCATTGAACAAGAAGACTATCAAGAACAAGTACGCACTTCCCAACATCAACGAGCTGTTCGAACAACTCAAGGGTGCCCAAGTATTCTCCAAGCTTGATCTCCGTATGGGCTATCACCAGATTCAAATCCATGAGCAAGATATTCCCAGGACGGCTTTCAGGACAAGCTATGGTTCATATGAATACACTATCATGTCTTTTGGCCTCGTCAATGCTCCTCCGACTTTCTCTCGCATGATGAACTTCATCTTCAACGCCTACACCAATGACTTCGTTTTGGTCTATCTCGACGACATTCTGGTCTTTTCACAGAACAAGGAAGATCATGCCAAGCACTTGCGTTTGGTGCTCTATAAGCTCAGGGAACACCAGTTCTATGCCAAGTTCTCAAAGTGCGAATTTTGGCTCGATGAGGTTCTTTACCTTGGGCATATCATCTCTGCCAAGGGCATTGCGGTGAATCCTGAGAAGGTGTCTGCAATTGTGAATTGGGAACCACCTCAGAACATGAAGCAACTCCGTAGCTTCCTCGGTCTCGCAAGCTACTGTCGAAGGTTGGTTGAGAACTTTTCAAAGATCACGAAGCCGCTCTCTAATCTTCTCCAGAAGCACGTCAAGTACGTTTGGTCTCCGGAGTGTGACTTTGCTTTCAACACTTTGAAAGAGAAATTGGTCACTGCTCCAGTTCTGACTCCTCCTAATGAATCCAAACCGTTCGAGGTCTTCTGCGATGCCTCTCTCCAAGGTCTCGGTGCAGTGTTGATGCAAGAGAAGAAAGTGGTGTCTTATACCTGTCGCCAGTTGAAGCCCAATGAGAAGAACTACCCCACTCATGACCTCGAGTTGGCAGCTGTTGTGCATGCTCTTTTGACTTGGAGACATCTCTTATTGGGAAGAAAAGTGGACATCTTCACTGACCACAAGAGTCTCAAGTACATCTTCACTCAGCCTAATCTCAACCTCAGGCAGACTCGATGGGTCGAAATGATTCAAGAGTATAATCCGAGTATCGAGTATACTCTAGGCAAGGCCAATGTGATTGCTGATGCATTGAGTAGGAAGGCTTATTGCAACAGTCTGATTCTCAAGCCTTATCAACCCGATCTTTGTGAAGCTTTCCGCAAACTCAATCTGCAAGTTGTTCCTCAAGGTTTCCTCGCCAACCTTCAAGTCTCTCCTACCTTGGAAGACCAGATTCGTGAGGCTCAACTTCTTGATGCTATGGTGAAGAAGGTGAAGTTTGGGATTGCCAAGAGCCAACCCAAGTACAAGTGCTACCGCCTTGATGACAAGGATACTCTCTTCTTCGAGGATCATATTGTTGTGCCCAAAGGTGATCTTCATAAGGTTATCATGAACGAGGCTCACAATTCTCTCCTCTCCATCCACCCTAGGAGCACAAAGATGTATCAGGACCTCAAGCAGGCTTATTGGTGGACTCGAATGAAGCGCGAGATTGCTCAGTTCGTGAATGAGTGTGATGTCTGCAGAAGAGTGAAGGCAGAACACCAAAGGCCAACTGGTCTCCTCCAACCTCTTGCCATTCCAGAATGTAAGTTTGACCACATTGAGATGGACTTCGTGATTGGGTTTCCAAAGTACAAGCGTGGCAATGATGCTATATTCGTTGTCATCGACAAACTCACTAAAGTGGCTCACTTTCTGCCTATCAAAGAGTCTATCACTGCATCTCAATTGGCGGAGCTGTATACCTCTCGGATTGTCTCGCTGCATAGTATTCCACAGGTGATCTCTTCAGACCGTGGCAGCATCTTTACCTCCAAGTTTTGGGATTCTTTTCAGAAGGCCATGGGCACCAACATCCGCTTCAACACTGCTTTCCATCCTCAAACTAGCGGTCAAGTCGAGCGTGTCAACCAGATTCTTGAAGATATGCTCAGGGCTTGTGTGATCTCCTTCGGCATGAAGTGGGAGGATTGTCTTCCATATGCTGAATTCTCCTACAACAACAGTTTTCAAGCAAGTTCGGGCAAGGCCCCATTCGAAATTCTGTATGGCAGGAAGTGTCGTACCCCTCTCAACTGGTCTGAAACCGGTGAACGTCAACTTCTGGGAAATGACTTAATCACAGAGGCAGAGGAAATGTGCAAAGTCATTCGAGATAACCTCAAAGCAGCGCAATCGCGCCAGAAGAGCTACTATGATAGTAAGCACCGTGATTTGGCTTTCGAGATCGGAGATCATGTTTACCTCCGCGTCTCTCCAATGAAAGGCACTCGTCGCTTCGGTATCAAAGAGAAGCTTGCCCCTAGATACGTGGGACCTTTCAAGATCGTCAGCAAGAGAGGCGTTCTCGCCTATCAACTCGAGCTTCCTTCAAACTTTGCAAATGTGCATGACGTGTTCCATGTCTCTCAGCTCCGCAAGTGCTTCAAGACTCCTGACCGCACCGTCAACTTCGAAGATATTGAGCTCCAAGAAGATCTCTCTTATCGTGAACACCCCGTTGCTATTCTTGAAGAGACTGAACGCAAGACTCGCAATAAGTCAATCAAATTCCTCAAAGTCAAGTGGTCACACCATTCCGACCGTGAAGCCACCTGGGAACGCGAGGATCACCTCTGTTCTGAGTACCCGGCGTTCTTCCAGTCCTAGATCTCGGGACGAGATCCTTTTGTAGTGGTGGAGTGTTGTAACACCCCGGATATGAATTACCTAATATGTAATCCAACTCTTGCCATTTCCGGCGCTAAGTTATTTTATTTTCTCGGGTTCAGGTTTTTGTCTCCGTGTGTTGTTGTTGTTGTTGTCATGCATCTCATATCATGTCATCATGTGCATTGCATTTGCATACGTGTTCGTCTCATGCATCCGAGCATTTTCCCCGTTGTCCGTTTTGCATTCCGGTGCTCCGTTCTCCTCCGGTGGTCATTTCTACCTTTCTTTCGTGTGTGGGGATTAAACATTTCCGGATTGGACCGAGACTTGCCAAGCGGCCTTGGTTTATTACCGGTAGACCGCCTGTCAAGTTTCGTACCATTTGGACTTCGTTTGATGCTCCAACGGTTAACCGAGGGACCGAGAAGGCCTCGTGTGTGTTGCAGCCCAACACCCTTCCAATTTGGCCCAAAACCCTCTCCATCATCTAGAGCGTTCGATCACGATCGCGTGGCCGAAAACCGCACCTCATTTGGACACTCCTAGCTCCCTCTATGCCTATAAATACACCCCTCCGAAATTCGTGGTTCCACTCTCCCGAAACCCTAAAAATCGCCTCCTCCGCGCGGACGGACACGCCCGCCGGCCGCCAGACACGTCCGCCGCTCCGCCCGGACCAATCGTCATCCACAACATGTCCCGGGTCGGTCCCCACATCGCCGGGCCGCCCGAGGCCCGCGGGAAGCCCATGCGGCCCGACTGCTACAGCGCGCCCGCGCCTCTCCCTCCTCCGCCCGCGCGCCGGCGACGCGCCCCACCGCCACCGCGCCGGTCGCCGCCGGCCACCTCCGCCACCGCGCCGCCATTGCCGGGCCGCACCGCTCCCTCCGCCGCCCGCCGACTCCCTTCGCCGCTCCGCCCCGCCACCGGCCACGACTCCGGCGACCGGAGCCCCGGCCGGATCTGGCCGCTCCCGACATCTCCGGTGGCCTCAAGCTTCCTCTCCGGTGGTCCTCGAACGGCGTGCGACCAGATCTGAGATCCACGCTACAGTAACCCTAGCTCCGCGAGGTGATGAATTTCTCTAAGTCCCCGATTTCCAGATTCAAATTCCCTTGTTCATCGTGCTGTAACTTTGCATCCGTAGATCCGTTTTGGGCATATAGCATATCAAAATGTTCACCTCAGAGAGCACATCATTTCATTTCATTGCATCATTTTCATTTGAGTTCATCTTGATGCCCTAAATGCTGTTGGAAGAGTGCTATTTGAGATAATTGTCAGATCTGCTGCTCCAAATAGCTATTTGTCATTTTTGCCATGATTATTGTGTGCATGATATACCCCTGAGCTCTACATATGTTTTGTTATATGCTTTGCCATCTTTCCAGAGGTGCAATCCATGTATTTTTGTGATGTGTGTGGTGACTAGCACAAGCTTGCAAAGTGGTGCATTCGTTAATGCTGATTTCAGGGACTTAACAATTCCACTAAGTCCTTGATCTGTTTTTATCAATATGCCATATGTTCATGTTGTTTCCTAGTGATCCGTGCCTATTTTGAGGATGATCAGTAATGGTGATTTGTTAATATTGTAGTGCTCTATCCATCCATGTCTTTGTTTGCATTTATGGAGCACCCTAGCTTGAGTCAATCGAGCTCTACTTTTGCTATTTCGTAAATCTGGGCAGATTGTCTACTTGTTAGCGATTTTGCCGAGGATGTTGTAGTTGATCCGTGCATGCTATGTTATTGTTCTTGCCATGTCTAGCTTGAATAATGTGTATTCTTGATGGGTGTATGCTTAGATTGTCATGACATGCTCTGTAGTGAGTGCATCGAGCTCGTAAACATGCCTACTTGAAATCTGATTTGCATGCTCCAGTTTTTCTCTAAGTCTGTGATCTGTTTAAGTTTTTGCCATGTTCAAATGCTTGCAATTGTATTTTCTGATCCCTTTTGGCTCAAGGTCACTAAGGGACTTTTGTTAAGCTCTTTGAGTATCTCCATGCCATGCTTTGTTTTGCCATGTTCAGTACATGTAGCATATAGTTTTCATGCTCCAAAGTGTGCTATCTGATCTGAAATTCCAGACAAGTGTTAATTTCACTAAGTCCGAGATCTGTTTACCAATTGCATTTTTGCCATGCTTGTTTGAACCTGTTAATGGATGATTTGGCCGTAGCTCAGTGTTCATCTTTTGTTAAGCATCATGAGTGGATCCCTTCCATGTATTTTGTTGCCATGGTTGAGTGCTGTAGAATGTTCATCTTGTTGCATTTAGATGGCTACTTGCTGTTTATCGCAGACCGGGGCCATATTTGAATTGCTTGCCATTTCCAAACCATGTCTCCGATTCCGGCGTTCTTTATATCGTTTTCAAGCGAAATCATCTCACCTTTCCAGTGGCACACTTGGATTTCCATGTTGAGGCGAGGTTCAATCATCCCTTGTCAAATCTTTCATATGCATCACATATCGCATCCCGCATAGCATCCCATGTTTGCATCATGTTGTTTGAGCTTTGCACGTGGTTGATTGTGTCCTTTTTGCTTGTTTGTCTTGTTTGGGTAGAGCCGGGAGACGAGTTCGCTAACGAGGAGCCCGTTGAGTTTGCTTTCGAGGATCCAGTCAACTCTGACAACTTTGCAGGCAAGATGATCATACCCTCGAAATCACTTCTATCTTTGCTTTGCTAGATGCTCGCTCTTTTGCTATGCTATGCTACGATGCCTACCACTTTATTATCATGCCTCCCAAATTGCCATGTCAAACCTCTAACCCACCATGTCCTAGCAAACCGTTGATTGGCTATGTTACCACTTTGCTCAGCCCCTCTTATAGCGTTGCTAGTTGCAGGTGAAGATTGGAGACCGTTCCTTGTTGGAACATTATTTTTCTAGTTGGGATATCATTATATTATCTTGTTATCTTAATGCATCTATATACTTGGTAAAGGGTGGAAGGCTTGGCCTTTTTCCTAGTGTTTTGTTCCACTCTTGCCGCCCTAGTTTCCGTCATATCGGTGTTATGTTCCCGGATTTTGTGTTCCTTACGCGGTTGGGTAATAATGGGAACCCCTTGACAGTTGGCCTTGAATAAAGCTTTTCCAGCAATGCCCAACCTTGGTTTTACCATTTGCCACCTAGCCCCTTTTCCCTTGGGTTTCCGGAGCCCAAGGGTCATCTTGTTTAACCCCCCCGGGCCAGTGCTCCTCTGAGTGTTGGTCCAAACTAGAGTCCTGTGCAGCGCCCCCTCGGGGAAACTCGAGGTTTGGTTTTAGTTGTATGGAGAGCTCATCTGAGTGTGCCCTGAGAACGAGATATGTGCAGCTCCTATCGGGATTTGTCGGCACATTCGGGCGGTGTTGCTGGTTTAGTTTTACCTTGTCGAAATGTCTTGTAACCGGGATTCCGAGTCTGATCGGGTCTTCCCGCTAGAAGGAATATCCTTCGTTGACCGTGAGAGCTTGTCATGGGCTAAGTTGGGACTCCCCTGCAGGGATTTGAACTTTCGAAAGCCGTGCCCGCGGTTATGGGCAGATGGGAATTTGTTAATATCCGGTTGTAGATAACTTGAACCTTAACTTAATTAAAATGAATCAACTGTGTGTGTTACCATGATGGTCTCTTCTCGGCGGAGTTCGGGAAGCGAACACGGTGTTGGAGTAATGCTTGCCGCAAGTTGTTCTCTAGTTATTCGATCGTGCATTGCCTTCTCTTCTCGCTCTCATTTGCGAATAGGTTAGCCACCATATATGCTAGTCGCTTGCTGCAGCTCCACATATTTACCTTGCCTTACCTATAAGCTTAAATAGTCTTGATCGCGAGGGTGCGAGATTGCTGAGTCCCTGTGGCTCACAGATTACATCCAAACTAGAAGTAGGGCTTGATGACTCCATACCAGATGACACGCTTGAGCTCAAGTGGGAGTTCGACGAGGACTCACGCCGTTACTACGTGTCTTTCCCTGATTATCAGTAGTGGTGCCCAGTTGGGGCGATCGGGACCGTGTGGCATGTTGGGTTGATCTTTTATTTTGGCACCGTAGTCGGGCCATGAGTGATTGGATGATGTAATGCTATTTATGTACTTTGTTTGACGTGGTGAGTGTAAGCCAACTATGTACTTTCCCCTTTTATTATCTATATTACATGGGATGTTGTGAAGATTACCTTACTTGCGACATTGCTTTCAATGCGGTTATACCTCTAAGTCGTGCTTCGACACGTAGGAGATATAGCCGCATCGAGGGCGTTACATCCGGTGCCACCGGAAGCGAGGGGGAGAGAACCCCCTTCCTTCTTCTTCTTCCTTGACCTCCTCCCTAGATGGGAGAAGGGTTTCCTCTCTGGTCCATGGCCTCCATGGCAAGGGAGGGGCGAGAGCCCCTCCGAGATTGGATCTGTCTCTCTGTCTCTCTCTATTTCTGCGTTCTCAGATTCTTCCCTTTCACCGTTTCTTATATTCCCGGAGATCCGTATCTCCGATTGAGCTGAAATTTTAACACGGTCTCTATCTGGAAATTAGCTTTCTTGCGGCGAAAGAAGGGCTCCAACCGCCTTACGGGGTGGCGATGAGGGTCAGGGGCGCGCCCCCTACCTCGTGCCCCCCTCGGACACCGTCTCGTGATGATTCCACTTCCCCAAATTCATAAATATTCTGAAATAAATCTCCGTCAGTTTTTATTCCGTTTGGACTCCGTTTGGTATAGGTTTTCTGTGAAACAAAAAACATGCAACAAATAGGAACTGGCACTAGGCACTGGATCAATATGTTAGTCCCAAAAATAATATAAAAAGTTGCCAAAAAGTATATGAAAGTTGAATAATATTGGCATGGAACAATAAAAAATTATAGATACGACGGAGATGTATCACTATGTCAACATGAACTGGGTTACTATCGGCTGGGGTTGGGGTTAGATTGGGTGAAGCTAGTTCTCTGTCCATCGCAGTAGGGGTACAATCTGCGAGAGTTTGGGTTATGTGTGGTAGGGCTGGTTCTTGTGCATGTACAACCGGGGTGCTATCTCCACCAAGAGGTAGCACTGTTTTATTTGAAGACCGTGTTTTTAGTCCGCTAGATACTGGCATCACCCGCTCCAATTCAAATGGCTGATAAACAGGAAATATAGTTGAATGTACATACATTGTATGAGAGACGGATGTAATAGATAGTGTGGAAAAAAGAGGGCATGAAATAGTTGACATGTATATTGTTTAACTAAAATGGATAGCATTGACATAATTTCACATATATGATGTCTATCTAAACTAGATAGCATAGAATAACATAATTCAAAGATATGGTGAATAACTAAACAGGATCGCATGACATAATTCACCTACATGTTATCTAAGTAATCAGGATCGCATCATTTAATTCACATATGTGATTTATATGCTAAATAGAGGGCATTCGATATGATGTCTGAACTAAGAACATGGTGTTGAATATGGTGTATATGATGTCTAAACTATGCAATGCAAGACACCGTATGCATGATATGAGCAGTATAACTGTGCCAAGTTAGAGCATACACCCCAGTGGGGGAATAGGACTGGTCATCTGTCTTTGAATCCATCTCTGAGGAGCTATCGGGACCCAACAAGAGATCTGCTTCGACAGGTAGCACTGTCTGCTCTGAAGGCCTTGTTTTCACTCCAGATTTTTCCATCTCCCACCCAAATGGCTGATTCACAGGAAGAGTAGTTTAATGTACAAACATTGTCGACAAATGGAAATGTAATGAAGAAAAGGATGGGCAAGATATCATTCAAATATATGATGCTTGGTTAAATAGGATGGCATTGCACATTTCACATATATTATGGCTGGCTAAAAGACATGAGACTGCATAATTCCCATATATGATATAGAAACTAAACAGGTGGCATTACAGAACATGTCTAAACTAAGCAGATGACATATATGATGTCAAAAGTAGGCACTGCAAGGCAACATATGCATGATATGACTAACATCATCATGCCAAGGTAGAGCAAACACCTTGGGGGGTAAATAGGAGTGGTCAGCGGCATCTGAATCCGCCTCAGAATAGATATCTTCCTCTGGATTACAATCTGGAGAGGGGTGGGGAGGGTTTGCCATTGAACCCACCATGGAGCGATGTCTGCATGACATTGTATTGCCGCGCAAAACCCTTCTCTTTTTCTCTACATGTTCGGCATGACTATGTACAATATCTGACATGCATACGAAAAAAATATGGTGAGATTATGTAAGGAGAGCATGCAAAAATTTAGAGTGATGGTAACAACCAGTGGATCGATGTTTTTCCGTTGAACCAAAATAGCCCTAATGGATTGACGTGAATGTATAGTAATAAGTGATGCAACAAGTGTACAACCTCTTTGCCGTAGCCGTGTCGACCTCAGCATCATTGGGTTGGTCGCTGAAGCAGTTGAGGCAGAGGTGGCTGTCGGAGGTGTGGAGGAAGATCTGAGGAATCTGTAGACGGTGTCCAGGGCACTGCTCTGTTGTGATGGATTGTTTTGTCGTTGGAGCAACTCTAGTGAGCCGTAAGACGTCAAGGCTGAAGCAGCACAAGACAGACATCGTCAATCTCAAGTGGGATTCTAATAGATCTCCAATAGATGATGTAAAATGGATGTAAAATTAACATCACCAAAAACCACCTGACTACAACAGATGAGGTAAAAACTATTGACTCTGAACTTAATTGTCGAAACTGCAATTTACTGTGGAATCTGAATGCTACTGTCGAAACTGAACGCAATGGTAGCAGAGAGGCACTTGACATGTAGTTTAGGGAGGGCATGCAGTTCATCTTCAACCTGCACCCCCCTGAGCTGCCAGCCACCACCGGCCGAACTGCCGGCCCCAGCGCCGCCTCGCCGCCCCAAAACATCTCGCCACCGCCGCCCCGACCAGCCCTCTAGGCCCCCCGCCCCCACCCTGAACCCTAAGATAGATAGTGGGCTACCTCTCCGGCGAGCCCCCGTCCCCGCTGCGGGTGTTTCTTCCTTAACTTCGGCGAGCCCCCCCAACCCCTGAAAATCGACTGACCCAAAAGTCGATTTAGTCGACTGAAGTGTGGCTTAATCGGAGCAGAGCAGCAGCATGAGCGAGGGGGAGAGCAGCAGCAGCAGCTGGGTGAGCGAGTGATCGAGCGAGAGCCGGAGCAGCAGCAGTAGCGTGAGCAAGCGAGAGCCGGAGCAGCAGCAGCAGATCTGGCTGGTATGGACGCCGCCGCCGAAGGGGCCTCGCATTGGGGGAGAGCCGCCGTGGAGATGTCGCTCGTGGCACCGACTTCAAGGTAGCCGCTCCATGGGGGTGCGAGATGGAGCACCGTCGGCGCCGGGAGGTCGAGTTAAGGAGAAGGTGCGATGCGATGAGTGTACAACCTCTTTGGTGGCGCCGAGTAGGCCTCGGCTTCGTCCGAGGAGTCGGTGAGGATGCTGCGGTTTCGGTGGAGCAGGTTAAGGCGGCGCTGTGGGGATGGAGTAGCCGCGATAAACGAGGCGATCGTCGGAGCAGCTCCTTGGAGGTGGAGGACGGGGCGGCTGAACCAGCGGGACGACGACATGGACGACGGATCCTCATCCGGGGAGGTAGACGAGGGACGTAGAGATGTTGTGGTGGATGATGTCGTCGGGGAAGAGGCTCCGGCTGGGCAGCGGTGACGTGAAGGACGGAGGAGGGTGGGGTTTCGTGGCTGGAGCGGAGAGGTTATAGCGGCCTGGGATTTCGAATGGCAAAAAGGGGGCGATGGGAGGGGGTGAAGCATGACTTAGGGACGCGCTTGTCCAAAATGTAGGGTGTGTTACAAAAGTACCCCCACCGATTTGAACTAGCGGCCCTTTCGGCTCAGGGTTAGAAGGGGGATTTCGGATGTCGGGATTTGGCAGCTGGAGTGAGTTTTCACGCGCGTTGTAATTTCGGGATAACAAGGCATGGGTTGTGAAGGCGCCCGTTTTGGGAGCACGATATCTGAATTTTCGGGATATAACAAGACGCGGGTTGAATTTTAGGGACAAGCCTAATGTGTAATAATATTGTACTTGTACGTACCAAATCAATTCGCACTTCTCTCAACCAAAAAGAAAACGAAAAAATTAAACTATTCACACCACACAAAGAGAGAGTCGTGCCCCGTTTTACTATACAAATGCTATTCAAAGCTACTCCCTCCTTCCATCTATATAGGGCCTAATGCGTTTTCCGATGCTAACTTTGACCAAATATTAGAGCAATGATATATGACATGCAACTTACACAAAGCACACCGTTAAATTCGTCTGTGAAAGGTTCTTTCAATGATATAATTTTCACATTGTGCATGTCATGTACTATTAATCTTGTCAATAGTCAAAGGCGGTCTTAAAAATCTCATTACGCCCTATATAGATGGAAGGAGGGAGTATGAATCCATGTTATGTCCGATTAAATTTTTTCGCTTGGTGTATAATGCATGTAACCTACTCATACCAACATTTTAGTGCATTCCAAATGTCTATACTACCGCTGCAATTTGAACTAAATTTGAATTCGTTTCTCTATTTCAATAAGAATCTACAATCATGATTGTTGCCAACTTCAACCATCATAGTTTCCTTGCTATCCGCCAGATATACATCGGTCGGCCTATAATGCAGGATGGCAGGCACACCATCATCAACAACTTTGTTTTTATAAGAGTAGAGATAAAATATATTAAATGTAGTATAACATGTTCATAACCACACCATGTGTATCACCGTTATATATATATATTCACACATGCGTCAGTTTGAAACACTAGGATAAATTCTTCAGATATTCGAATTCGCTTTTTGTAATGAAGTATATATGATCTCTATTCGTCTTTTACACCCACACAACCCTCTTATCTTTGTAGCTAGCACTAACTTTCTCTTGTGCATGCACACGCCCGCATCCCTCTCACCCTCCCTCAACATTCTCTAGCTCCATCGCGCAAATACGTCTTTTCACTTTAGGTCGTTCACCCATGGTGTGTGTAGGCCCCCAGCTCCTTCTTTACGGCACACATCGATCGATATGCCTCTCTAGCCAGGTGTGCCTAGCACAAACACAAGCTTCCCCTCTTCTCTTGTCACCGTCCATGCCTCACTCCCACCACTCTTTTCATCGTTCTCGTACTCGCACACTCCTCCCCCCTCGATATAGTATGCCTCTCGTACCACCTCCTACATGCATCCCTCTCTCTCTATCATTCTCCTAGTGCCTCATTTGCTTCTAACACACACATGCATGTATACCGATCGATCTCCCAACATATACCTAGATCAACTTTAACTACCCCCCATCGATCGACGTACCTCACAAATTATGTCTCTCCTTTCTCTAACAAAGGGCGATTGATCTTCCTATGTAGTTACGTCTGCTTACAATAGACACATCGTCCCCCTCATCATTCGTGCATGCATCCTGACCCGTCTCTCACACGCACGTACACAGACAACAAGCAGCCATCTCCTCTCTTATTGATATTGCGGGCGTGCCCCCCGTTTGTCTAGCAAGCCTATCCCACCATTTTTTTGACTGAAAGACTGTAAGGGAACCCCCTACAGTATAATTGGTGCAACAAACCCAAATTGTAACTACCATGCCTTGAACGTGGGTGGGTGGGAAGGCATCAACCCCTTCCCACCACTAGGCTATGCCAACTCCACTACCACCCCCTCCAACACTCTAGCTCTGTCTCTCTCCCAACCTTATTCCTCTCCTGCACATATGCATGGATGCCGATCGATCTCCCTTAATACATGAGGTAGATTGATCTCCTTAATAAATGAGGTAGGCCTCTCTCCTCCTCCACACATATACCAGCCATTGTACCTCTATAGTTAATTGGGCCTCCCTCTTCCCCCACCACACACCGATAGTCGAGCGCTGCAGGTAGGTATCCATGCCACAGAGACAAACTGCACATGTCCCATCTCACGTTCCAGTAGGCCAGCCACTCTATATCTTTGACGTGGGAACACACAAATTCGATGGCACTCTTTATCGATTGCGCGCGCGCACACACACACACATCATCCCTCTCTTCGATTCTATGGACACCTCAAGATGCATTTGTATGAGTAGTTTATCTTGTGAGAGAAAAGGTTGAACAAGGGAAGGCCTTATTTGCGAACATGGAGAGACGTGTGGGTATATTTTTTGCAAAATTGCCATAGTTTCTTTCCTATCCGTTAGATATAAATCCGACGGCCTATGTTGCAGGATGGCACGCACACCATCATCACCAACTCTGTTTTCTACTCCCTCCGTCTGAAAATACTTGTTATCAAAATGGATAAAAAGAGATGTATCTAAAACTAAAATACGTCTAGATACATTTCCTTTTATCCATTTTTATGACAAGTATTTTCGGACGGAGGGAGTATTTGTCTTTTTAGAGATTTCAACAAGTGACTATGACCGGACCTTACCAACATACTCAAAAAAGTAGTCCATAATTTTGATGTTACCCTCTTTTCTTGGCAGTGTAGTGCCATCTGGATACCTCATAAATAAGTAAAGTACTACATGATACTAATATATGATACATGGTGCAGGAGTACTAAGTATTGTTAATACAATTTTGCTAGAACTCATCTGGATGAGATATAATTTGGTCTCATTCATCTTTTATAGCCATTAGATGTGATGCTATATAAGATGCGTGTGTGCTGACGTGGGTTGTATTTGTTCTTGTGCAACGAACTGACCACTGCATGTCATGTTTGATAGTCTCAAGTCATTAAAAGCATACAAGCCCCACATCTCTTCTTGGTTGATTCATCTATTTATGTCAAAAAATAAGAAACACCGTGAGAGTTAATGCACCACGCCTATGTGTTTACTATTTGGTTTTCGTAAGATGACTTAATACTCACCTAGACGAAGGGAGTATTTGATTTGACAGCGGGCGGCGCAGTTCCCGATACGGCTTTAATGCAGACGAGGGAGGGAGTAGCGGTTCCCGATATGTTGAACGGCCAATGCATCCTCCTTCAATTAATGCATGAGGGAAGTAATGGGAGGAGGTCCGAGGAAAGAGGCTGCACGATGTGAATGCAACGCAGTTTGCCCTCATTGCCCTCATATAAAGGCGCCCCTCCATTCCAATGCATCTACCACATCGTACGCACCTAAGCATTTTGCCTAAGCACCTACACTAAGCGCAAAAGATCTCACACTAGACCCATGGCGGTGATGCGCGTGAGCGGCCAGCGGCTACGCCAGATGGTCCACGACGCCGGCCTGCGGCATGGCGCTGAGGATCGTCTCCAGACGGTGTTGGAGACCCGCTGGTGGATGGCCACCGTCGACACCAACTACGACTCTCAGTTGGACCAGATGATCGTTGCCACCAGCAACAAGTTCACCGTCCTCAAGAAGCTCATGGATGACATCGCCGTACTCCTCCAGCCTGCGCACCTGGGCTCCTCATTGCCTGCCACCCTAATCGGCCTCCATGGCTGGAACCTCTTTCAAGCACTGGTGGCCCTGGGACTGCTCGCCGACACCATGAAGAATGTCCACCTGGAGGTCGCGCTCGCCATGAGGCGCCTCGCCCTGCAAGAATTTGTTGACCTACACATTCACGTGTACGAGGAAATCATGTACATAGGTATCTACAAGGCCAGTGAGGACGCTACGACGTTGGCCTTCCTCAACCGGCTGGAAGCCTTGGATGCCTTTGCTGAGAAGCACCTCGACCTCGCCACAAAAGCTGCCGCTCCTTAGCCACCGGTCGGTCGCCCGACGCACTAAGTTGAGGAGGAGGAGGTCGTACATTCATGGATCCATCTTTCTTCTTGCCTTCTGTAACCACCACTGCGATTGCATCATCATGGCCGTAATTCTTATTGTGCTATTGCATTCTCGTTCTAGTCAATACCGACATGTGTGATCCCTTTGCTTAATTATATGCATCACTGTAACTAGTACTCCATCCGTCAATTTATAAGTTGTGCTTACCTTTTCCATCAACTTCGTGCAACGCGTGGGCATCTTGCTAGAAACACTAGAATTTGTCTATATAATCCGTATGTGATAGTCCATTTGAAATTTCAAAAAGACAAACATTTAAGTACGGAGGGAGTAATATATTAGGAGTATATCAAAACAATAGTGATTTGTTTCAAGTTTGTGAACAAATACTACTACTTTGGATCCATCGCAACGCACGGGCACATTGCTGGTAAAAGGAAAAGGCCTGCCGCGTTCGCGTCGCACCCCCACATGCGTGGGAATCAGGAGTACAACACGCAGTGGGGTTTGGATGCAAATGAAGACGAAGGGGAGGTGAAGAAGCCGAGGAGAATCGGTTCCCGATGGAGAAGTAAATGGGAGAAGTGGCATGTAGGCAGTTGATTAGTCGGCTAGGTAGACTAAACGGAAAGGCTATGCGGGTAGACTGATGAGTCGTACCTGTTCGTGTACATGCCCATCCTTCCTGATAGGTGGGACCTATGCAAACAGATAAAAAATGTGTCATAGTTTTTTTTGAGCGCCTGAGTGGGAGACACAACATTCTCTGGTTAAGGAATACTCCCTCCGTTTAGGTGAGTATAAGTCACCTTATGAAAATCAGGTTTTCCCAAAACCTTTAGGCGTGGAGCATTAACTTCCTGCTCGATCCCCTCCTAGCCTCGTTAGCCAGCGTTCTCTTCCTCTGCTGCCGCGTTCTACCTTTCCATTTTTCCTCTTCTCCCTTGATGCACCAGAACAACCACTGCATGCATCGCGGCAGGGTGTTGATTGGGCATGCATGAGAATTTGGTTCTGCTCGCAATATGGATGATACCTGAAGATGAAGTGAACAGACATGCTAGCACGGGAGACCTATTTCCGCTATACAATACTGGAGTACTCATGTTCCTACTAGTAGTAGTAGTACAACTGTGGTACACTTGATGGTCAAAATACTATTCATCCGGTCCTCACAGTGAAGTGACAACACCCTGCGCCTGACACTAGTCCAGGCGGCGTGTTTGGGTTACCAAAGTCAGCCTCACCCTGTGCACTGTGCAGTCTGTCACCGCCGCTGTACATCACATTGGCGCCTCGCCTCGTCTCCCTCTCCACTCCCATAGCACCACTCCATCTCCATCTCCTTCTCCGACTCCGTCTCCGTCTCCATCTCACTGTGCCCTCGTGTACCGTCGCCTCACTCGCCTCCCCCAGTACCACTATTCCCTCGCTAGCCGCTCCAGCACCCTTCTCCCTCGTAAATCAAGCCCCCTTCCAAACTCCACCATGGCCGAACGCGAACCGCGCAACATCCATATGAGCCGCGGTTGGAGCAATCTCCCCAGTGACATCCTCGACCTCTGTTGTTCATGTATGGATATGTTGAGTGCCCTGCGGCTGGCTGCATGCTCAAGGGACATGCACATGACCATCGTCGAAGCGAGGCCTAAGCTTTTCAAGACACCCTGCTTGCTGCTATCTGGTCTTGCGAGATTGGCTCACCATGATACAGAGGCGTGCATGATGCCCCTCGACTTCAATCCGATCTCCATTAGCCGAAACTTCTTTGCAAGTATGTAGTGGGTCGCCGTACATCATTTCCCTCGACATCAATCCGATCACCATCACCCGAAACTTCTTGGCAGGTATGTACTGGGTTGGCATGAACTCCCACTGGATGGCTGCCTTCAGAGAAGACGGTAAAAAGTTGGTGCTCGTGAACTTCCAGACCTCCCATGATATTATCCTTCCTCCTTTGGATTATATAGAGTATTACCATCGCGGTCCAAGTCATCTAGATTACTACGTCAGTTGGATGGACCTTGTTTTGTAGAAGATTGTAGAAACATGCACCACACTATTGGTTTCATCTAACCATACATCAGGGAAGTAAATGTGCATATGGAGAACTCTATATTTGGAAGTAGTGAAATCCTGCAATGCTTACCATGTGTACATACCTATATTCTCCCTTCATCAATCAATGGCTAGAATAATATCCTCACAAAATTTTTGCCCACAGAACACGAGTATATAACAATGCATGGTCTATTAGTTACCTTGAAGAATTTGTTTGTGAGGACAGAACATGATTACATAACATGCATGACATGGTAGTTTCCTGTGAAGAATCAATTGCGAGATAACATGAGTATAACCATGCATGGCACTTCTATATTTTTGAATCCAGTATACATTTCCCTGTATTTTCCTCCCAGTTCTAACAGGGACATATCAATGTTGTTTCTTGCATTATCCTACTCATACTCTAAACAATGCTGATCTTACATTAACAATGCCTGTCCTTTTTGATATGATGCAGTGTCCCTACAGTTACCACCCTTTGTAATCACACCACCTTTGCCAAAACAGGGAAGCACAACTGGTTCCTCGCTCGATCAGACGACGACAAAAGACTGATGATCATTCGGACACATGAGCCAGAAAAGTTATATTGCAAAAAACCCCACTGTATACAAGCACCGTGTAATACGTGAGTATCCGGACAGTGGCTGTTACATCTATGAGCAGGATACCAACTTGTTGGGGCCTTTAGGATTTTTTAGTTGGAGGCGGGTAAACAGCCTTGGTTCACACTCTCTGTTTCTCGGACTCAATTATTCGATTAACCAGGAGATCACCGTTGGCAAGTACCTTGATGGCAGAGAGGCTCTGTTTGCTATGGAAAACTGTGTCTACACGGCGAGCCCTAGGAGTTTGGGAGCAAACTCCCCTGATTGTCAACGATACAGCCTGCAGCCAAAAGAAGGTGAGAATTACAAAGGCATCCGGATTAACTTTGATCCTTGGATGTCTCAATTACGACAGGCGGTGATGTGGTTCAAGCCTTCAGGTTGATAGGTAATTGGGCTATTGCATCGAAAGGGTGGAGTACTGGTGTCTCCAGATCACTGGTCGCTGAAGCGGGGCTGCAAATTATGATGGTGTTGGATCATATCTTTGAATGACTTTGTTGTCTTTGCTGCTGGTTCTGGATGGGTAGTTCTTTCTTTTGTTATGCATATTCCTTGTCATTTGTTCATGCTCGTCTATGTCACTCTTACTATGTAATAGTTGCTTCTGTTTAGAATGTCATTCTCATCTGGATCACGAGAGTCTGAGCGCTGCAGATGGGTGCGTTTTGGTGGTGTAGCAAGACTTCTTATGAACTATCTTGTCTTGCTGTTTATGTTAGTAGTAGTCACTAGTCAGTGTTTGAATGTTGTATATATCGTTGTTTCGAACTGTTTATTGTCTCGAACTACTGGTGGGCTAAATGAGGGCATCACCATTCTCCAGTGTTCAGAGTATATCTCCTTTTTTCAAGTTATATAATTTGAGCTTAGTGTCTTTTCGATGATGTACACTTGTTTGGGCCAGTGAGGTGTCGTTGAATATGGGCCGAGTAGTAATGCAATGCCAAACAGGTCAATTATGACTCTCAGGCTGGGCTCTCAAAAGATACTGAAAAAAGGCCGGGCTCTCCAAAAAAGAAAGAATAAGGACTCTTAGGCCGACATGTGGGCGCCACCGGTGTTTTCATGCGCTTGCGCGCCGAGCGCATATTGGCGCGTACTCGAAATTCATGCTACCTTTTCATCTCCAGTCTCCCGCCCCTCCCCGCCTCTGGAATCTCGATTCCTACTCCAGTTCCCCCAAATCCCCCTCCTATAGTCCCTGTACTCAAGCGCACTATCATGTCGCCGGTCAACGTGGATCTCCGAGCCGGAGATCCTGAGGCCCGTCCTGCCTTCAGTCGCTGCGTGCTGTCGCTCAATAGTGGCATGGCGGCGCTTGACGACCAGTTTGCCAGCAAAGTGCTGATGGTAACCATCAACTGTGACCGGCCTCCCGTCTCGCCAGACGACCTTGTCAAAGCTCTTGGCATTGCGCACGGCATCCAAATAAGTGACTTTCTCATCGAAGTCTGTCCACCACTGGCTGATTTCTTCGCCAGGTTCTAGACAACTTTCGACTGCAGTCGTGTGTTCGAATCTTCCTAGCGTTTGTTCTGCGATGGTGCGCTGGTGAGCTTTGATTGGTGGCACCCAGGATGGGGCTCAGTGCCCTCTGAGCTTGAGTTTTTAACAAAGCTTACCTTCCACAGCATGCCTCGACGTTCTTGGAAAACGAGTCCATGAACGAGCTTATCAACGACCTTGGAGGTGAGCTCGTAAGTATGTTTGTTCCTCCAGACAGCTGGGCTCTGACGGTTATAGCATGGATGAAGAAGCCGTCCACCATACCGAAGGTGATTGGTGTTGAGATACCGGTGCAGGAACCGGGGTTGTACTATTCGTCACCACCAAGGCCGCCGTGGACCATGTTAGGGATGTACCTATATCGAGTGTTCGTGCATGTCGAAGAAGTGGTCAATCCATCAATCGAAGTCCTGCCGCAGCCGCTGGTGCCAGGGTCTGTCGACGACGTCCATTACAGGAGTCAACGTCAGACTTTCCCCGTGTTGCTCGGAACGATGGATGGCACAGGGCCTACTCCATCGCGCGGCGGAGGCCACTACTTCTTTGGGAGAAGAGGCAGGGCTAGCTGCCTGGATGTGCTAATTTGAGGTAACAACTGAATCTTGTCAGATACTAGTTAAATCCGAGTTATGGGTGTGAAGCACTGATATGCCAGTACATTTGATTGTGACATGTTCTAATTTTGTACCTGAACTTTTTTAAGAAAGGGCTGTACGTCAACTTAATGTGCTAGCAAAACTTATTGTGTTGTCTGTCTGTTTTCTTTGCACAACATTCAAGATATTTCCCCGTCATTGATAAAGACGATGAACCATTATGTACGACTTCATTGGTTTCAACATAGCCCCTCCCGTAGCGATCCACTCCTTCCATCCTGATTGTGCCGCCTGCGTGAAATTTTTGTATGCAAGTTCAGTGTGCTATGATGTTCTACATGATTGTGTCAACTATATAAGTTTTTACTAAGCATCAACAATGCATATGGCTGAAAGATGTATTTACGAGCATCGACCGATGGGTCTCTTTCTCTCTCTCTCTCTCTCTCTCTCACACACACACACACACGCACACGCACAAGTTGGACCCGTTGAATTATTTATTTGCTCGTGACAACTTTTAATTAGGTTCCACTGTAATCTAACTTTTTTCTTAAGTTATTAATTGAGCTCAGTGACTTCAAAAAGTTGTACAGAAGCCTTGTTTGGGCCTTTCCAGCATCGCTGAATGTGGGCCGAGTAACCATGTTAGGTTGTACTGTACTACACAGGCCTTTTTTTTCAACATCAGCAATGCAACTAGGCGACAGTTGTACACAATATCCGGGTCAACTTGTTATTCTCCGCCCTGCTGGGCTACAAACTTTCCTAGGAGGTATGCATTAGGCTTAACAAGAAAATGGACTTTAAGAAATAATAAATGGGATGTAATTATAATAATTGGACAGTTACTATGCACCAAACACGTAATTAGTTTGAAAAATATATTATTTTTGGAATATGAAAATTTTAATTTCATTACTTGTTGCGCGCGCAATATTTTGTTGGATTTTAACATAATACAACTTTATTTTGAAATTATATTTAACCTAACTAGAAATTTCGGATAAAAATATTTCGGATCCCATCAAAATGTGGGATTTTTTTTGAATTCTGTTTTCAGCGGTTGTTTGAAATTATTAATCGTTGTCCTAGCTAGAAGTTGGGCTGTACTTTTAACAAACTGTAAATGGGCTGTAGTAAATTCCATTAGAATTAAAAAATGGGTTGTACATTCTTACAAATCGCAAATGGGTTATATGTTCTCTGCCAAATCCGAGCTGTGGGCCTACTAAGTTGACGCACACCAAGGGCTTCGTCAACTTAGTCAATATAAACGATTCTAGATGCAGTGATCGTACGATGTCCATCCAACGGCTATAGTGCTTCTTCAGCCTCTGGTCTTCTTGCTCCAGCCGCCCAAAGTAGCGCCAGTCATGTCGCGTGCTCCTGCCTCCCGTGGCCGACTGTGATGCCGCAGAGGCCTCACCGTCCTGTACTACTCCCACCGCTGGCCAGGCCATCCCTCTACTCACCACACCCCCTGTTATTCTGTGGCGACGGCAGCCTCACACCGTAGCTGAACCAGTGAACCCTCGTACTCCTCTCCGCGCGGGCTTCCACTGCTGCGTCTTCCCCGGCTCCGCGTCGTCCCCTTCCTAGGCCTCGCAGTCATCCAGACCATCGCCCTGGTGCTCTCAGCGCGGCGTGGTCAATGTGGTCAACGACCGACTTCCATCAGAAGAGTACTGTACGTGGAGAGGCTGACAGCTGGGTCCAAGCGGCCGCAAGGAAGTGCCTCCTTATTATGCACAAAATAATTATTCCTCCACCTGACAGCAGGGACCCACCGGACGGGCCACCTTATTTCGTGAAAAAACGTTTCCCCCCTGACTGCTGGGACCCACTAGACGGGCCAGCGTATTTTGCAAAAAAAACGTCCCCCCACTGTCAGCTCGGACCCACCGGAAGTGCCTCCTTATTACGCACAAAAAAATGAATACCCCCTGCTAGCTGGGAGCCACCATGGTGGGAGGCTGACTTGTGGGCCTACTAAGTTGACTGGGACGGGGGCCTTTGTCAACTTTAGTCAATATGAACGATTCTAGCTCCAGTGACCATACGATGTCCATCCAACGGCCGTAGTGCTTCTTCAACCTCTGGTCTTCTTGCTCCAGCCGCCCAAAGCAACGCCGGTCGTGCCGCATGCTCCTGCCTCTCGTGGCCGGCTGTGCTGCCGCGGAGGCCTCACCGCCCCCTGCTATTCCCACTGCTGGCCAGGCCCTGCGGCGACGACAGCCTCACACCGCAGCCGAACCAGTGAACCCTCGTACTCCTCTCCGCGCGGGCTTCCATTGCCATGTCTTCTCCGGCTCTCCGTCATCCCCTTCCTAGGCCTCGCCCTCATGCACCACCCTGGTGCTCTCGGCGCGGCGTGGTCAACGTGGTCAAGGAACGACTTCCATCGGACATGGACTGTACGTGGAGAGGCTGACAGCTGGGTCCACGACCGCAGAAAGGAAGTGCCTCCTTATTACACGGAAAATAATGATTCCTCCACCTGACAGCTGGGACCCACCGGACCGGCCACTGTATTTCATGAAAAAACGTTTCCCCCTGACTACTGGGACCCACCAGCTACATCTTTGCAGGCAGGGAAGTACCTGACAGTTGGGACCCACCTGGCCGAAGCGTACGTAGCGTTGTCATTCTGGTCGCGAACATGTACGTACATATATACTGGTGGATGTAGAGGTGCGCACGTGTCGTAGTAGAGGCACGTATGTGTCATAGTAGAGGCGCGCACGTAGCATGTACACATACGTACAGCGGCCAGGGTGCAAGAAAGAAAATACGGCCACATATGTATACATACGGGCGGGGTCTCGAACGCCTACTCGCGCATACGTACGGCCATGGCTCGTGTACATGGCTGGGTCGGAACGGAGAAACAGCGTCGTCATGTTCATGGGGAGGCAACGGAATGCGCCGGGTTCATGGGGAGGCAACAGAATGCGTCGTGTTCATGGGGAGGCAACGGAATGCGTCGTGTTCATCGGGAGGCAACAGAACGCGTGGGAGCCAACCGGCTGGGTCGGAACAGAATGCGTGGTCGTGTTCATCGAGAGGGCTTGGACGGAACAGGCGATGGAGACGAGGCCTGGCGTACTGCAAAATGGAGGAAACAGCCTTGTGTTCGACCGGCCACGTTCGAAACGGGATCCTGTTCATCGGGAGGGGTCTGGCGTACCGCAAAACAGAGGAAACGGACCTCCTACGGTCGAAACAGGGGTCCTGTAATGAGTAAAGAGACTTACCGGTAACGAGATTGAACTAGGTATTGAGATACCGACGATCGAATCTCGGGCAAGTAACATACTGATGACAAAGGGAACAACGTATGTTGTTATGCGGTCTGACCGATAAAGATCTTCGTAGAATATGTGGGAGCCAATATGAGCATCCAGGTTCCGCTATTGGTTATTGACTGGAGACATGTCTCGGTCATGTCTACATAGTTCTCGAACCCGTAGGGTCCGCACGCTTAAAGTTTCGGTGATGATGGTATTATGAGTTTATGTGATTTGATGTACCGAAGCTAGTTCGGAGTCCCGGATAAGATCGGGGACATGACAAGGAATCTCGAAATGGTCGAGACGTAAAGATCGATATATTGGACAACTATATTCGGACATTGGAAAGGTTCCGAGTGATTCGGGTATTTTCGGGGGTACCGGGGAGTTACGGGAATACGAGGAAGAAGTAATGGGCCTCATGGGACAAGTGGTGGAAGAGAGGAGGCAGGGCGCGCGGCCCCCTAGCCCAAACCGAATTGGACTAGGGGGCCGGCCCCCCTTTCCTCCTTTTCCTCCTTCTCCTTCCTTCTCCTTCTCCTCCTTCCTTTCCTCCTCCTAGTAGGAGTAGGAAAGGGGAGTCCTACTCCTACTAGGAGGACTCCTCCTCCTGGCGCGCCCATAGAGGGCCGGCCGGCCTTCCCCCTTGCTCCTTTATATACAGGGGCAGGGGGGCACCTCTAAACAACAAGTTGATTAGTTGATCTCTCCTAGCCGTGTGCGGTGCCCCCCTCCACCATATTCCACCTCAGTCATATCGTAGCGGTGCTTAGGCGAAGCCCTGCGTCGGTAGCAACATCATCACCGTCACCACGCCGTTGTGCTGATGGAACTCTCCTGTGTAGCTCTGCTGGATCGGAGTTCGCGGGACGTCATCGAGCTGAACGTGTGCTGAACTCGGAGGTGCCGTGCGTTCGGTACTTGGATCGGTCGGATCGTGAAGACGTACGACTACATCAACCGCGTTATGCTAATGCTTCCGCTTTCGGACTACGAGGGTACGTGGACAACACTCTCCCCTCTCCTTGCTATGCATCACCATGATCTTGCGTGTGCGTAGGAATTTTTTTGAAATTACTACGTTCCCCAACAGTAGCATCCGAGCCTAGGTTTTATGCGTTGATGTTGTGCACGAGTAGAACACAAGTGAGTTGTGGGTGATATAAGTCATACTGCTTACCAACATGTCATACTTTGGTTCGGCGGTATTGCTAGATGAAGCGGCCCGGACCGACATTACGCGTACGCTTACGCGAGACTGGTTCTACCGACGTGCTTTGCACACAGGTGGCTGGCGGGTGTCAGTTTCTCCAACTTTAGTTGAACCAAGTGTGGCTACGCCCGGTCCTTGCGAAGGTTAAAATAGCACCAACTTGACAAACTATCGTTGTGGTTTTGATGTGTAGGTAAGAACGGTTCTTGCTAAGCCCATAGCAGCCACGTAAAACTTGCAACAACAAAGTAGAGGACGTCTAACTTGTTTTTGCAGGGCATGTTGTGATGTGATATGGTCAAGACATGATGCTAAATTTTATTGTATGAGATGATCATGTTTTGTAACCGAGTTATCGGCAACTGGCAGGAGCCATATGGTTGTCGCTTTATTGTATGCAATGCAATTGCGCTGTAATGCTTTACTTTATCACTAAGCGGTAGCGATAGTCGTGGAAGCATAAGATTGGTGAGACGGCAACGATGCTATGATGGAGATCAAGGTGTCGCGCCGGTGACGATGGTGATCATGAAGGTGCTTCGGAGATGGAGATCACAAGCACAAGATGGTGATGGCCATATCATATCACTTATATTGATTGCATGTGATGTTTATCTTTTATGCATCTTATCTTGCTTTGTTTGATGGTAGCATTATAAGATGATCTCTCAGTAAATTTCAAGATAAAAGTGTTCTCCCTGAGTATGCACCATTGCCAAAGTTCGTCGTGCCCAGACACCACATGATGATCGGGTGTGATAAGCTCTACGTCCATCTACAACGGGTGCAAGCCAGTTTTTGCACACGCAGAATACTCAAGTTAAACTTGACGAGCCTAGCATATGCAGATATGGCGTCGGAACACTGAGACCGAAAGGTCGAGCGTGAATCATATAGTAGATATGATCAACATATTGATGTTCACCATTGAAAGCTACTCCATTTCACATGATGATCGGTTATGGTTTAGTTGATTTGGATCACGTGATCACTTAGAAGATTAGAGGGATGTCTTTCTAAGTGGGAGTTCTTAAGTAATATGATTAATTTAACTTAAAATTTATCATGAACTTAGTACCTGATAGTATCTTGCTTGTCTATGTTTGATTGTAGATAGATGGCCCGTGTTGTTGTTCCATTGAATTTTAATGCGTTCCTTGAGAAAGCAAAGTTGAAAGATGATGGTAGCAATTACACGGACTGGGTCCGTAACTTGAGGATTATCCTCATTGCTGCAAAGAAGAATTACGTCCTAGAAGCACCACTAGGTGCCAGGCTGGCTGCTGGAGCAACACCAGATGTTATGAACGTATGGGAGAGCAAAGCTGATGACTACTGGATAGTTCAGTGTGCCATGCTTTACGGCTTAGAATCGGGACTTCAACAACGTTTTGAACATCATGGAGCATATGAGATGTTCCAGGAGTTGAAGTTAATATTTCAAGCAAATGCCCGGATTGAGAGATATGAAGTCTCCAATAAATTCTATAGCTGCAAGATGGAGGAGAATAGTTCTGTCAGTGAACATATACTCAAAATGTCTGGGTATCATAATCACTTGACTCAACTGGGAGTTAATCTTCCTATTGATAGTGTCATTGACAGAGTTCTTCAATCACTGCCACCAAGCTACAAGAGCTTCATGATGAACTATAACATGCAACGGATGGATAAGACAATTCCCGAGCTCTTCGCAATGCTAAAGGCTGCGGAGGTAGAAATCAAGAAGGAGCATCAAGTGTTGATGGTCAACAAGATTGCCAGTTTCAAGAAAAAGGGCAAAGGGAAGATGAAGGGGAACTTCAAGAAGAACGGCAAGCAAGTTGCTGCTCAAGTGAAGAAGCCCAAGTCTGGTCCTAAGCCTGAGACTAAGTGCTTCTACTGCAAAGGTACTGGTCACTGGAAGCGGAACTGCCCCAAGTATTTGGTGGATAAGAAGGATGGCAAAGTGAACAAAGGTATATTTGATATATAGATTATTGATGTGTATTTTACTAGTGTTCGTAGCAACCCCTCGGTATTTGATACTGGTTCAGTTGCTAAGAATAGTAACTCGAAACGGGAGTTGCAGAATGAACAGAGACTAGTTAAGGGTGAAGTGACGATGTGTGTTGGAAGTGGTTCCAAGATTGATATGATCATCATCACACACTTCCTATACTTTCAGGATTAGTATTGAACCTAAATAAGTGTTATTTGGTGTTTGCGTTGAGCATGAATATGATTTGATCATGTTTATTGCAATACGGTTATTCATTTAAGTAAGAGAATAAATTGTTGTTCTGTTTACATGAATAAAACCTTCCATGGTCATACACCCAATGAAAATGGTTTGTGGTGATACACATTCTCATAATATTGAAGCCAAAAGATGGAAAGTTAGTAATGATAGTGCAACTTATTTGTGGCACTGCCGTTTAGGTCATATTGGTGTAAAGCGCATGAAGAAAATCCATGCTGATGGGCTTTTGGAATCACTTGATTATGAATCATTTTGATGCTTGCGAACCATGCCTCATGGGCAAGATGACTAAGACTCCGTTCTCTGGAACAATGGAGAGAGCAACTGACATATTGGAAATAATACATACTGATGTATGCAGTCCGATGAGTGTTGAGGCTCGCGGTGGGTATCATTATTTTCTGACCTTCACACATGATTTGAGCAGATATGGGTATATCCACTTGATGAAACATAAGTCTGAAACAATTGAAAAGTTCAAAGAATTTCAGAGTGAAGTGGAGAATCATTGTAACAAAAATAAAAGTTCCTACGATATGATCGCAGAAGTAAAATATTTGAGTTACGAGTTTGGCCTTCAGTTAAAACAATGTGAAATAGTTTCACTACTCATGCCACCTGGAACACCATAGTGTAATGGTGTGTTCGAACGTCGTAACCGTACTTTATTAGATATGGTGCGATCTATGATGTCTCTTACTGATTTACCACTATTGTTTTGGGGTTATGCATTAGAGACAGCTACATTCACGTTAAAATAGGGCACCATCTAAATCCGTTGAGACGATACCGTATGAACTATGGTTTGGCAAGAAACCTAAGCTGTCATTTCTTAAAGTTTGAGGTTGCAATGCTTATGTGAAAAAGCTTCAACCTGATAAGCTCGAACCCAAATCGGAGAAATGTGTCTTCATAGGATACCCAAAGGAAACTGTTGGGTACACCTTCTATCACAGATCCGAAGGCAAGACTTTCGTTGCTAAGAATGGATCCTTTCTAGAGAAGGAGTTTCTCTCGAAAGAAGTGAGTGGGAGGAAAGTAGAACTTGATGAGGTAACTGTACCTACTCCCTTATTGGAAAGTAGTACATCACTGAAACCGGTTTCTATGACATCTATACCAATTAGTGAGGAAGCTAATGATAATGATCATGAAACTTCAGATCAAGTTACTACCGAACCTCGTAGATTAACCAGAATAAGATCCGCACCAGAGTGGTATGGTAATCCTGTTCTGGAAATCATGCTACTAGATCATGATGAACCTATGAACTATGAAGAAGCGATGGTGACCCAGATTCCGCAAAATGGCTAGAAGCCATGAAATATGAGATGCGATCCATGTATGAGAACAAAGTGTGGACTTTGGTTTACTTGCCCGTTGATCGGCAAGCAATTGAGAATAAATGGATCTTCAAGAAGAAGACTGACGCTAATGGTAATGTTACTGTCTACAAAGCTCGACTTGTTGCAAAAGGTTTTCGACAAGTTCAAGGGATTGACTACGATGAGACCTTCTCACCCGTAGCGATGCTTAAGTCTGTCCGAATCATGTTAGCAATGGCCGCATTTTATGATTATGAAATTTGGCAAATGGATGTTAAAACTGCATTCCTGAATGGATTTCTGGAAGAAGAGTTGTATATGATGCAGCCAGAAGGTTTTATCAATCCAAAGGAAGCTAACAAAGTGTGCAAGCTCCAGCGATCCATTTATGGACTGGTGCAAGCATCTCGGAGTTGGAATATACGCTTTGATAAGTTGATCAAAGCATATAGTTTTATACAGACTTGCGGTGAAGCCTGTATTTATAAGAAAGTGAGTGGGAGCATTACAACATTTCTGATAAGTATATGTGAATGACATATTGTTGACCGGAGATAATGTAGAATTATTCTGCAAAGCATAAAGGAATGTTTGAAAGGAGTTTTTCAAAGAAAGACCTCGGTGAAGCTGCTTACATATTGAGCATCAAGATCTATAGAGATAGATCAAGACGCTTGATAAGTTTTTCAATGAGTACATACCTTGACAAGATTTTGAAGTAGTTCAAAATGGAACAGTCAAAAAGGAGTTCTTGCCTGTGTTACAAGGTGTGAAGTTGAGTAAGACTCAATGTCCAACCACTGCAGAAGATAGAGAGAAAATGAAAGATGTTCCCTATGCTTCAGCCATAGGCTCTATCATGTATGCAATGTTGTGTACCAGACCTGATGTGTGCCTTGCTATAAGTCTAGCAGGGAGGTACCAAAGTAATCCTGGAGTGGATCACTAGACAGCGGTCAAGAACATCCTGAAGTACCTGAAAAGGACTAAGGATATGTTTCTCATATATGGAGGTGACAAAGGGCTCATCGTAAATGGTTACTTTGATGCAAGCTTTGACACTGATCCGGACGATTCTAAATCGCAAACCGGATATGTGTTTATATTGAACGGTGGAGCTGTCAGTTGGTGCAGTTCTAAACAAAGTGTCATGGCGGGATCTACATGTGAAGCGGAGTGCATAGCTGCTTCAGAAGCAGCAAATGAAGGAGTCTGGATGAAGGAGTTCATATCCGATCTAGGTGTCATACCTAGTGCATCGGGTCCAATGAAAATCTTTTGTGACAATACTGGTGCAATTGCCTTGGCGAAGGAATCCAGATTTCACAAGAGAACCAAGCACATCAAGAGATGCTTCAATTCCATTCGGGATTTAGTCCAAGTGGGAGACATAGACATTTGCAAGATACATACGGATATGAATGTTGCAGACCGGCTGACTAAGCCTCTTCCACGAGCAAAACATGATCAGCACCAAAGCTCCATGGGTGTTAGAATCATTACTGTGTAATCTAGATTATTGACTCTAGTGCAAGTGGGAGACTGAAGGAAATATGCCCTAGAGGCAATAATAAAGTTATTATTTATTTCCTTATATCATGATAAATGTTTATTATTCATGCTAGAATTGTATTAACCGGAAACATAATACATGTGTGAATACATAGACAAACCGAGTGTCACTAGTATGCCTCTACTTGACTAGCTCGTTAATCGAAGATGGTTATGTTTCCTAGCCATAGACATGAGTTGTCATTTGATTAATGGGATCACGTCATTAGGAGAATGATGTGATTGACTTGACCCATTCCATTAGCTTAGCACTTGATCGTTTAGTTTGTTGCTATTGCTTTCTTCATAACTTATACATGTTCCTATGACTATGAGATTATGCAACTCCCGTTTACCGGAGCAACACTTTGTGTGCTACCAAATGTCACAAAGTAACTGGGTGATTATAAAGGTGCTCTACAGGTGTCTTCGAAGGTACTTGTTGGGTTGGCATATTTCGAGATTAGGATTTGTCACTCCGATTGTCGGAGAGGTATCTCTGGGCCCTCTCGGTAATGCACATCACTTAAGCCTTGCAAGCCTTGCAACTAATAAGTTAGTTGCGGGATGATGTATTACGGAACGAGTAAAGAGACTTGCCGGTAACAAGATTGAACTAGGTATAGAGATACCAACGATCGAATCTCGCGCAAGTAACATACCGATGACAAAGGGAACAACGTATGTTGTTATGCGGCCTGACCGATAAAGATCTTCGTAGAATATGTGGGTGCCAATATGAGCATCTAGGTTCCGCTATTGGTTATTGACTGGAGACATGTCTCGGTCATGTCTACATAGTTCTCGAACCCGTAGGGTCCGCACGCTTAAAGTTTCGGTGACGATTGTATTATGAGTTTATGTGATTTGATGTACCGAAGGTAGTTCGGAGTCCCGAATGAGATCGGGGACATGACGAGGAGTCTCGAAATGGTCGAGACGTAAAGATCGATATATTGGACAACTATATTCGGACATCGGAAAGGTTCCGAGTGATTCGAGTATTTTCGGGGGTACCGAGGAGTTACGGGAATACGAGGAAGAAGTAATGGGCCTCATGGGCCAAGTGGTGGAACAAAGGAGGCAGGGCACACGGCCCCCCTAGCCCAAACCGAATTGGACTAGGGGGCCGCCCCCCCCTTTCCTCCTTTTCCTCCTTCTCCTTCCTTCTCCTTCTCCTCCTTCCTTTCCTCCTCCTAGTAGGAGTAGGAAAGGGGAGTCCTACTCCTACTAGGAGGAGGACTCCTCCTCCTGGCGCGCCCATAGAGGGCCGGCCGGCCTCCCCCCTTGCTCCTTTATATACAGGGGCAGGGGGCACCTCTAAACAACAAGTTTATCAGTTGATCTCTCCCAGCCGTGTGCGGTGCCCCCCTCCACCATATTCCACCTCAGTCATATTGTAGCGATGCTTAGGCGAAGCCCTGCGTCGGTAGCAACATCATCACCGTCACCACGCCGTCGTGCTGACGGAACTCTCCCGTGTAGCTCTGCTGGATCGGAGTTCGCGGGACATCATCGAGCTGAACGTGTGCTGAACTCGGAGGTGCCGTGCGTTCGGTACTTGGATCGGTCGGATCGTGAAGACATACGACTACATCAACCGCATTGTGCTAACGCTTCCGCTTTCGGTCTACGAGGGTACGTGGACAACACTCTCCCCTCTCGTTGCTATGCATCACCATGATCTTGCGTGTGCGTAGGATTTTTGTTGAAATTAATACATTCCCCAACACGTTGCTCATATTAGGTGCTCCCTTAATTAGCCGATACGGTGATATGAGCATCTAGGTTGTATGATCTATGATCAGATGCTACATGCATAGTACTTGTACTTTCTGCGCAATTCCCAAACTCTCTCAGGCGTATATTGCAAAAACATCCGAACCTCCTACTGTGACCCGTTAGATCTCCGTGAACTCGTATCACCATAGAATCTACGGTGCGGGGGCACCTCATAATCTACCATGCGAGAAAACATCAGGTGCTCTCGCATCTTAGGCGCTATGGTGATACGAGCTTGGAGGTTGTTTGATCTGAGATCCAATGGCATCTGAGCAGTCTTTGTGCTTGTAAGCAGTGGCCGAACTCTTTGGGTGCTTTTCTACAAAAAAAAACATTTGAACTACCAAGGAGTTGTTGGGTCACTAATCCAATGGCTCTGAGGGAGCTTGTATCACCAAAGCATCTAAGGTGTGGTAGCACATGATATTCTTACATACAAGAGAATATGATGTCCTCCTTCATCTTAGATGCTACGGTGATACGAGCTTCGAGGTCGCTGGATATGGGATCCAAGGGCATCCGAGTAGTTTTTGTACGAATTGTGTGCAATTCTCAAACTCGTCAAGGTTTCCTGTAAAAATATTAAGACATCCTGTGAGCTCCTATATCTCAGATCTACAAGCTCCAAGGAACTCGTATCAGTATATAGCATCTAAGGTGTGGGGGCACATGATATTCTCCCGGGGAGGAGGGGGGTGCAGAACCAATCGGTGTTTGGGAGGGTGGGGACAAATATAATCTAAACAATCCTAAACACAACTTCACAATTTTATCTAGGGTCGAGGGGTTAACCCTCGACAATCTACATAGCTCCGCCTAAACACAACATTTGCATGTACTGTAGCACTAGACTTAATATTCATGTTTCAGTTTCCTGTTCATTTTGAATATTGAATTGAGGACCATGCATGTCTTACATTTTACTCCCTTTGTTCCTAAATATTACTCTTTTTAGAGATTTCAAATGGACTGCCACATACAGATGTATATAGACATATTTTAGAGTGTAGATTCACTCATTTTGCTCCGTATGTAGTCACTTGTTGAAATATCTAAAAGACTAATATTTAGGAACAGAAGCAGTATTTTTGAATTCGTGTCATCCATGCATGGTTTGGAAAAATAGATGCACTATACTTATTGGATTGTTGTGTGTTCGTGTGTGTGTGTGTGGTCATATGTTTGATACATACAAAGTTTTCTCACCATCATACCCTTCATCTTTTAAATTTGAATTTGCAATGAAAACCTTACTAGGGATACCATAAAATGTGAAATCCAAGTTGAGATCACTATGTCACAAACTCACTCTAATTCAAGAACTCGTCATAAATCAATTACCACGTTGAGATTACTATTTGCAAGGAAAATACGGGCATTGTAATACACATAGATTTGTTCGGTAATTTAAATGATTCATTTCGTATACTCGAATGGTAGGACCCAACGACGTACCAGCCAGACTTTGGCTCATGTTGATCCTCAAAAAAACCGGGCTCCTGTTGATCCTCAAACAAAAAACCAGGCTCGTGTCCTTCTGGCGGCTTGCGTGGTACGCACATTATCCAACCCCAACCAGTCGAGCCTCCGCGTTTCGAGTTGAAATATCTGGCGGCCAGAATTCCACCCCTAGGAAATTCCCCTCATGTCTTGGTTCATAGTGACTACCGGTGAACAATGGAGGGATGCTTTAGTAACTAGATAACATTATCTACCATGCGGAGCACGGTTCAATTCCCTCGGTCGCTGCTACCCAAGGTCACCCATCAACTGCATTGCCTAGTACTAGTAGGAGTACTACACTAGGATGAGCACATAATTGAGCTCGTTTGTTCGTGCCTAGTACTTGACTTAATATATCTAGCACTGCACTGGTACGGAGGGATTATCCTTTTACTCTGCATATATAACTTGTCTGAAGTCTAACTAAGCAAAATGTTTGACCAAATCCTTTCTTAAGAAATACAACAGGAAAGATGTATCACTTCAAAATTTATTTCATGATGAAGGTTATGATATTGTTTCGAATCCTGGATTTTAAATTTCATAAAATCCAAAAGTGACCAGAAATTCATGAAATTGAGCATGGTCACGTGATATGGCACAAATATTCCTACGTAATTGTTTTCTTCAATTTGAGACATGCTGCTTATGTGAAGTTGCACAAATGAAGAGACAAGGTATTTTGGAACAAAGACATGTCACCTTAAGGAAAACACATTCACTATTGAAACCGTGGGCGTTTACGTGCCGCCACGAGTCCCACTCCTCATCTGCAGGTGCCGTCCGAGAAAGCGTGTGAGTCGATGAGAGGCGTGCGAGCAGACCGCTGCTCAGGCTCACTGGGAGGCGAGCCCTTTGACCAGGCTCCGCCGCCCACCTTCTTCCCAACTGCTACCACTTTTAATGTCGTCGGCACCGCAGTTTAAAATCTACCGCGCACTACCCGGTATCGCTACAATCTTCTCTCATCCTCTCCGATTCTCCTGTCGTCTACCTCCAACCAGCCTGATCTAACCGTACGCCATGCCGCATCACGATGGTCTGCCCTTAGTCTTCCAGTTTCCTGAGGAAGACACCCATCCGGAGTCTCAAGAACATAAGGCGCTTTGAGACGAGCTTGAACCGGCCTTGCGGGAAGACGCCGCTGTCGGTGTCAAAACCGGCGGATCTCGGGTAGGGGGTCCCGAACTGTGCTTCTAAGGCGGATGGTAACAGGAGGCAGGGGACACAATGTTTACCCAGGTTCGGGCCCTCTCGATGGAGGTAATACCCTACTTCCTGCTTGATTGATCTTGATGATATGAGTATTACAAGGGTTGATCTACCACGAGATCGTAGAGGCTAAACCCTAGAAGCTAGCCTATGATTATGATTGTTGTTGTCCTACGGACTAAACCCTCCGGTTTATACAGACATCGGAGGGAGCTAGGGTTACACAGAGTCGGTTACAAGGGAGGAGATCTACATATCCGAATTGCCAACTTGCCTTCCATGCAAAGGAGAGTCCCACCTGGACACGGGATGAAGTCTTCAATATTGTATCTTTATAGTCCAACAGTCCGGACAAAGCATATAGTGTGGCTGTCCGAGGACCCCCTAATCCAGGACTCCCTCAGTAGCCCCTGAACCAAGCTTCAATGACGATGAGTCCGGCGCGCAGATTGTCTTCGGCATTGCAAGGCGGGTTCTTCCTCCGAATACTCCATAGAAGATTTTGAACACAAGGATCGTGTCTGGCTCTGCAAAACAAATTCCACATATCACCGTAGAGAGTATATTATTCCACAAATCCAATCTGCCGACAACTTTTCATAACATGACGTCCTACCGTGGCCCGGTCATTACGAACCGTTTTCCCTGCCTGCCATTGCACTTGTTGCGAGGCGGTTTTATCGACACGTCTTGTCGAAGCAGAGATTGTGTTCCCCTTATCACGGGAGTCTCATCAATACGGGCGTGGGTAACCCAACCGTGCTTGTTAATATGACTCCTCGATTTTAGGCAAGTTCCAAACAGGCACACGGAGGACGCTTGATATTCGCCCTCTTTATAAAGGGGCCAAGGCCTGTCCTTTTCTTCTCGCGCTCAGTCCTTCCCTTCCCCCACCCCGAGTTCCAACACCCAAGGCTCAGGCTAAGTGCTTCGGACCTTCAACCATGTCCAGATCCAACCTTCAAGGCCGGTGGATGGCCTCCTCTGTTACAGAGGAGGACATCAAGAAGCTAAGGGAAGCCAGGTATTTGACTGTCGAAATCTCGCACAGGCTGCCTGCTCAAGGGCAGGTCATCCCCACTCTAGAACCCAATGAGAGTGTCGTATTTGTTTCCCACTTCCTCCGAGGGCTAGGCCTTAGTCTTGATCCCTTTGTTAGAGGGCTTATGTTCTATTATGGGCTCGATTTCCATGATCTAGCCCCAGATTCCATCCTTCACATCTCGTCGTTTATCGTGGTGTGTGAGGCCTTCCTCTGCATCACCCCACACTTCGGCTTATGGCTCAAGACCTTCAATGTGAAGCTGAAGATGATCGACGGGCGACACGCAGAATGCGGAGCCGCCGTAATAAGCAAAGGCACAGATGCTCCATGGCAAAATGGTTCCTTCCCGGAGGTGTCCAACTTATGGCAGCGGGAGTGGTTTTACATCATAGCTCCCCGAAGTACTAAGTGGGTAGCTCCCCCCGCTTTCCGTTTGGGCCCCCGCCACAACTGGCTTCATGGGTCAACAAGGGGCTGGACTGGGGGCCAGTTAATGATGTGCTGACATTGCAAAGTCGCATCCAAGATCTCCTCAAGAGGGATGTCAGTCTCGTCAAGGTAATGCAGGTTATGCTAGTTTGTCGGGTCCTACCATGCCAACGCCGATCTCTCCGTATGTGGGAGTTCAACCCGGAAGGACCGTGAACTATTCAGCAATTCTTCGGCATGACGCTCGAAGGGATGTACAGATTGTTCTTCGGATCACGAATAAAGTGTCCGGACACCACCGAGGATGCGGGTCTAAACTGCAATCATCCAGATACCCATGTAAGTAATTCTGCAGCCGAACATGCTGTCTTTTTATTTATCACAACATCATTCTGAAAAAATCGATCTTGGCCAGAACTGGATAAGAAAGGCGAAGATGATCAGGTGTTCGGCCCCCCTTCCCGAAGGCTCACCAGATCTTGTACTAGCCAGGATGCTTGAGCTCGCACCTTACCAAGCGCTATCAAGGGAAGATAAAGGGAGTAACAAGGAAGCCGAAAGCGGGCCTCATGCATCACTCATCCAAACCGAGGGAATTGGTGTCTCCGCGAAGGAGGATAGCCGGGGAGAAGAATCTAAAGTTCCCTCTCCCCAAGGAAAAAAGAGGACCGCCTCTGAGGACTTGGAAATGAGAGTTTCCAAACAAGGGAAGAATCTTTCGCCAGGGGGCCCTGCCCCGGAGGGCATCCTTGCCGCACAGTTCCCGCAAGGGGATCAACCCTCCACCGAGCTGTAAGTGAACCAGAGTACTTTTGATAAATAAATCCTGCTTTATCTCCGAGGACAATAACCGAGACATATGTCTTACAGTCTGGATCGTAGCCCTTCTCGGCAGAGTTCGTCTTCGGGGGATCTTCTTTCGGAGATGATGGAGAGCGAAACGCCTCCCCATGTCTCCCAGTCTCCTGGGGCGGACGTGTTGGGGAACGTAGTAATTTCAAAATTTTCCTACGCACACGCAAGATCATGGTGATGCATAGCAACGAGAGAGGAGAGTGTTGTCCATGTAGCCTCATAGACCGAAAGCGGAAGCGTTAGCACAATGCGGTTGATGTAGTCGTACGTCTTCATGATCCGACCAATCCAAGTACCGAACGCACGTCACCTCCGAGTTCGGCAAGATTTCAGCTCGATGACGTCCCGCGAACTCCGATCCAGCAGAGCTTCACGGGAGAGTTCCGTCAGCACGACGGCGTGGTGACGGTGATGATGTTGCTACCGACGCAGGGCTTCGCCTAAGCACCGCTACAATATGACCGAGGTGGAATATGGTAGGGGGGCACAACACACGGCTGGGAGAGATCAACTGATCAACTTGTGTGTCTAGAGGTGCCCCTCTGCCCCTGTATATAAAGGAGCAAGGGGGAGGCCGGCCGGCCCTCTATGGGCGCGCCAGGAGGAGGAGTCCTCCTCCTAGTAGGAGTAGGACTCCCCTTTCCTACTCCTACTAGGAGGAGGAAAGGAAGGAGGAGAAGGAGAAGGAAGGAGAAGGAGGAAAAGGAGGAAAGGGGGCCGGCCCCCTAGTCCAATTCGGTTTGGGCTAGGGGGGCCGCGCGCCCTGCCTCCTCTCTTCCACCACTTGGCCCATGAGGCCCATTACTTCTTCCTCGTATTCCCGTAACTCCCCGGTACCCCCGAAAATACCCGCATCACTCGGAACTTTTCCAATGTCCGAATATAGTCGTACAATATATCGATCTTTACGTCTCGACCATTTCGAGACTCCTCGTCATGTCCCCGATCTCATCCGGGACTCCGAACTACCTTCGGTACATCAAATCACATAAACTCATAATACAATCGTCACCGAAACTTTAAGCGTGCGGACCCTACGGGTTCGAGAACTATGTAGACATGACCGAGACATGTCTCCGGTCAATAACCAATAGCGGAACCTGGATGCTCATATTGGCTCCCACATATTCTACGAAGATCTTTATCGGTCAGACCGCATAACAACATACGTTGTTCCCTTTGTCATCGGTATGTTACTTGCCCGAGATTCGATCGTCGGTATCTCAATACCTAGTTCAATCTCGTTACCGGCAAGTCTCTTTACTCGTTCCGTAATACATCATCCCGCAACTAACTCATTAGTTGCAATGCTTGCAAGGCTTAAGTGATGTGCATTACCGAGAGGGCCCAGAGATACCTCTCCGACAATCGGAGTGACAAATCCTAATCTCGAAATACGCCAACCCAACAAGTACCTTCGGAGACACCTGTAGAGCACCTTTATAATCACCCAGTTACGTTGTGACGTTTGGTAGCACACAAAGTGTTCCTCTGGTAAACGGGAGTTGCATAATCTCATAGTCATAGGAACATGTATAAGTCATGAAGAAAGCAATAGCAACAAACTAAACGATCAAGTGCTATGCTAACGGAATGGGTCAAGTCAATCACATCATTCTCCTAATGATGTGATCCCGTTAATCAAATGACAACTCATGTCTATGGTTAGGAAACATAACCATCTTTGATCAACGAGCTAGTCAAGTAGAGGCATACTAGTGACACTCTGTTTGTCTATGTATTCACACATGTATTATGTTTCCGGTTAATACAATTCTAGCATGAATAATAAACATTTATCATGATATAAGGAAATAAATAATAACTTTATTATTGCCTCTAGGGCATATTTCCTTCAGTCTCCCACTTGCACTAGAGTCAATAATCTAGTTCACATCGCCATGTGATTTAATACCAATAGTTCACATCACCATGTGATTAACACCCATAGTTCACATCGACATGTGACCAACACCCAAAGGGTTTACTAGAGTCAATAATCTAGTTCACATCGCTATGTGATTAACACCCAAAGAGTACTGAGGTGTGATCATGTTTTGCTTGTGAGAGAAGTTTAGTCAACGGGTCTGCCACATTCAGATCCGTAAGTATTTTGCAAATTTCTATGTCAACAATGCTCTGCACAGAGCTACTCTAGCTAATTGCTCCCACTTTCAATATGTATCCAGATTGAGATTTAGAGTCATCTGGATCAGTGTCAAAATTTGCATCGACGTAACCCTTTACGACGAACCTTTTGTCACTTCCATAATCGAGAAACATATCCTTATTCCACTAAGGATAATTTTGACCAATGTCCAGTGATCTACTCCTAGATCACTATTGTACTCCTTTGCCAAACTCAGGGCAGGGTATACAATAGGTCTGGTACACAGCATGGCATACTTTATAGAACCTATGGCTGAGGCATAGGGAATGACTTTCATTCTCTCTCTATCTTCTGCCGTGGTCGGGTTTTGAGTCTTACTCAACTTCACACCTTGTAACACAGGCAAGAACTCCTTCTTTGACTGTTCCATTTTGAACTACTTCAAAATCTTGTCAAGGTATGTACTCATTGAAAAACTTATCAAGCGTCTTGATCTATCTCTATAGATCTTGATGCTCAATATGTAAGCAGCTTCACCGAGGTCTTTCTTTGAAAAACTCCTTTCAAACATTCCTTTATGCTTTGCAGAATAATTCTACATCATCTCCGATCAACAATATGTCATACATATACTTATCAGAAATGTTGTAGTGCTCCCACTCACTTTCTTGTAAATACAGGCTTCACCGCAAGTCTGTATAAAACTATATGCTTTGATCAACTTATCAAAGCGTATATTCCAACTCCGAGATGCTTGCACCAGTCCATAGATGGATCGCTGGAGCTTGCATATTTTGTTAGTACCTTTAGGATCGACAAAACCTTCTGGTTGCATCATATACAACTCTTCTTTAATAAATCCTATTAAGGAATGCAGTTTTGTTTATCCATTTGCCAGATTTCATAAAATGCGGCAATAGCTAACATGATTCGGACAGACTTAAGCATAGATACGAGTGAGAAATTCTCATCGTGGTCAACACCTTGAACTTGTCGAAAACCTTTTTGCGACAATTCTAGCTTTGTAGATAGTAACACTACTATCAGCGTCCGTCTTCCTCTTGAAGATCCATTTAATCTCAATGGCTCGCCGATCTTTGGGCAAGTCAATCAAAGTCCATACTTTGTTCTTATACATGGATCTCATCTCAGATTTCATGGCCTCAAGCCATTTCGCGGAATCTGGGCTCATCATCGCTTCCTCATAGTTCGTAGGTTCGTCATGGTCAAGTAACATGACCTCCAGAACAGGATTACCGTACCACTCTGGTGCGGATCTCACTCTGGTTTACCTACGAGGTTCGGTAGTAACTTGATCTGAAGTTACATGATCATCATCATTAGCTTCCTCACTAATTGGTGTAGTAGTCACAGGAACAGATTTCTGTGATGAACTACTTTCCAATAAGGGAGCAGGTACAGTTACCTCATCAAGTTCTACTTTTCTCCCACTCACTTCTTTCGAGAGAAACTCCTTCTCTAGAAAGGATCCATTCTCAGCAATGAATATCTTGCCTTCGGATCTGTGATAGAAGGTGTACCCAACATTTTCTTTTGGGTATCCTATGAAGACGCACTTCTCCGATTTGGGTTTGAGCTTATCAGGTTGAAACTTTTTCACATAAGCATTGCAACCTCAAACTTTAAGAAATGACAGCTTAGGTTTCTTGCCAAACCATAGTTCATACGGTGTCGTATCAACGGATTTGTATGGTGCCCTATTTAACGTGAATGTAGCTGTCTCTAATGCATAACCTCAAAACTATAGTGGTTAATCGGTAAGAAACATCATAGATTGCACTATATCCAATAATAGTACGGTTATGACGTTCGGACACACCATTATGCTGTGGTGTTCCAGGTGGCATGATTTTGTGAAACTATTCCACATTGTTTTAATTGAAGACCAAACTCGTAACTCAAATATTTGTCTCTGCGATCAGATCGTAGAAACTTTATTTTCTTGTCACGATGATTTTCCACTTCACTCTAAAGTTTTTGAACTTTTCAAATGTTTCAGACTTATGTTTCATCAAGTAGATATACCCATATGTGCACAAATCATCTGTGAAGGTCAGAAAATAACGATACCCGCCGCGAGCCTCAACATTCATCGGACTGCATACATCAGTATGTATTATTTCCAATAAGTCAGTTGCTTGCTCCATTGTTCCGGAGAACGGAGTCTTAGTCATCTTGCCCATGAGGCACGGTTCGCAAGCATCAACTGATTCATAATCAAGTGATTCCAAAAGCCCATCAGCATGGATTTTCTTCATGCGCTTTACACCAATATGACCTAAATGGGAGTGCCACAAATAAGTTGCACTATCATTATTAACTTTGCATCTTTTGGCTTCAATATTATGAGAATGTGTATCACCACAATTGAGATCCAACAAACCATTTTCATTGGGTGTATGACCATAGAAGGTTTTATTCATGTAAACAGAACAACAATTTATTCTCTTACTTAAATGAATAACTGTATTGCAATAAACATGATCAAATCATATTCATGCTCAACGCAAACACCAAATAACACTTATTTCGGTTCAACACTAATCCCGAAAGTATAGGGAGTGTGCGATGATGATTATATCAATCTTGGAACCACTTCCAACACACATCGTCACTTCACCCTTAACTAGTCTCTGTTCATTCTGCAACTCCCGTTTCGAGTTACTACTCTTAGCAACTGAACCAGTATCAAATACCGAGGGGTTGCTACGAACACTAGTAAAATACACATCAATAATCTGTATATCAAATATACCTTTGTTCACTTTGCCATCCTTCTTATCCGCCAAATACTTGGGGCAGTTCCGCTTCCAGTGACCAGTCCCTTTGCAGTAGAAGCACTTAGTCTCAGGCTTAGGACCAGACTTGGGCTTCTTCACTTGAGCAGCAACTTGCTTGCCGTTCTTCTTGAAGTTCCCTTTCTTTCCCTTTGCCCTTTTCTTGAAACTAGTGGTCTTGTTAATCATCAACACTTGATGCTCTTTCTTGATTTCTACCTTCATCGATTTCATCATCATGAAAAGCTCGGGAATCGTTTTCATCATCCCTTGCATACTATAGTTCATCATGAAGTTCTACTAACTTGGTGATGGTGACTAGAGAATTCTGTCAATCACTATTTTATCTGGAAGATTAACTCCCACTTGATTCAAGCGATTGTAGTACCCAGACAATCTGAACACATGCTCACTGCTTGAGCTATTCTCCTCCATCTTTTAGCTATAGAACTTGTTGGAGACTTCATATCTCTCAACTCGGGTATTTGCTTGAAATATTAACTTCAACTCCTGGAACATCCATATGATCCATGACGTTCAAAATGTCTTTGACGTTCCGATTCTAAGCTGTTAAGCATGGTGCACTAAACTATCAAGTAGTCATCATATTGAGCTAGTCAAACGTTCATGACGTCTGCATCTGCTCCTGCAATAGGTCTGTCACCTAGCGGTGCATTAAGGACATAATTCTTCTGTGTAGCAATGAGGATAAACCTCAGATCACGGATCCAATCCGCATCATTGCTACTAACATCTTTCAACTTAGTTTTCTCTAGGAACATAAAAAAATAAAACAGGGGAGCTAAACACGAGCTATTGATCTACAACATAGATATGCTAATACTACCAGGACTAAGTTCATGATAAATTTAAGTTCAATAAATCATATTACTTAAGAACTCCAACTTAGAAAGACATCCCTCTAATCTTCTAAGTGATCATGTGATCCGAATCAACTAAACCATAACCGATCATCACGTGAAATGGAGTAGTTTTCAATGGTGAACATCACTATGTTGATCATATCTACTATATGATTCATGCTCAACCTTTCAGTCTCAGTGTTCCGAGGCCATATCTGCATATGCTAGGCTCGTCAAGTTTAACCTGAGTATTATGCGTGTGCAAAACTGGCTTGCACCCGTTGTAGATGGACATAGAGCTTATCACACCCGATCATCACGTGGTGTCTGGGCACGACAAACTTTGGCAACGGTGCATACTCAGGGAGAACACTTTTATCTTGAAATTTAGTGAGAGATCATCTTATAATGCTACCGTCAATTAAATCAAGATAAGATGCATAAAAGATAAACATCACATGCAATCAAAATATGTGACATGATATGGCCATCATCATCTTGTGCCTTTGATCTCCATCTCCAAAACATCGTCATGATTTCCATCATCACCGGCATGACACCATGATCTCCATCATCTTGATCTATATCAATGTGTCGTCACATGGTCGTCTCGCCAACTATTGCTCTTGCAACTATTGCTATCGCGTAGCGATAATTGTAAAGCAATTATTTGGCGCTTGCATCTGATGCAATAAAGAGACAACCATAAGGCTTCTGCAAGTTGCCGATAACTTCAACAAAACATGATCATCTTATACAACAACTTATATCTCATCACGTCTTGACCATATCACATCACAACATGCCCTGCAAAAACAAGTTAGACGTCCTCTACTTTGTTGTTGCAAGTTTTACGTGGCTGCTACGGGCTGAGCAAGAACTGTTCTTACCTACGCATCGAAAACCACAACGATAGTTTGTCAAGTTAGTGCTGTTTTAATCTTCTCAAGGACCGGGCGTAGCCACACTCGGTTCAACTAAAGTTGGAGAAACTGACACCCGCCAGCCACCTGTGTGCAAAGCACGTCGGTAGAACCAGTCTCGCATAAGCGTATACGTAATGTCGGTCCGGGCCGCTTCATCCAACAATACCGCCGAACCAAAGTATGACTTGCTGGTAAGCAGTATGACTTATATCGCCCACAACTCACTTGTGTTCTACTCGTGCATATAACATCAATGCATAAAACCTGGCTCGGATGCCACTGTTGGGGAACGTAGTAATTTCAAAATTTTCCTACGCACACGCAAGATCATGGTGATGCATAGCAACGAGAGGGGAGAGTGTTGTCCATGTACCCTCGTAGACCGAAAGCGGAAGCGTTAGCACAACGCGGTTGATGTAGTCGTACGTCTTCACGATCCGACCGATCCATGTACCAAACGCACGGCACCTCCGAGTTCAGCACACGTTCAACTCGATGATGTCCCACGAACTCCGATCCAGCAGAGCTTCACGGGAGAGTTCCGTCAGCACGACGGCGTGGTGACGGTGATGATGTTGCTAACGACGCAGGGCTTCGCCTAAGCACCGCTACGATATGACCGAGGTGGAATATGGTGGAGGGGGGCACCGCACACGGTTGGGAGAGATCAACTGATCAACTTGTGTGTCTAGAGGTGCCCCTCTGCCCCTGTATATAAAGGAGCAAGGGGGGAGGCCGGCCGGCCCTCTATGGGCGCGCCAGGAGGAGGAGTCCTCCTCCTAGTAGGAGTAGGACTCCCCTTTCCTACCCCTACTAGGAGGAGGAAAGGAAGGAGGAGAAGGAGAAGGAAGGAGAAGGAGGAAAAGGAGGAAAAGGGGGTCGCCCCCCTAGTCCAATTCGGTTTGGGCTAGGGGGGCCGCGCACCCTGCCTCCTCTCTTCCACCACTTGGCCCATGAGGCCCATTACTTCGTCATCGTATTCCCGTAACTCCCTAGTACCCCCGAAAATACCCGAATCACTCGGAACCTTTCCGATGTCCGAATATAGTCGTACAATATATCGATCTTTACGTCTAGACCATTTTGAGACTCCTCGTCATGTCCCCGATCTCATCCGGGACTCCGAACTACCTTTGGTACATCAAATCACATAAACTCATAATACAATCGTCACCGAAACTTTAAGCATGCGGACCCTACGGGTTCGAGAACTATGTAGACATCACCGAGACATGTCTCCGGTCAATAACCAATAGCGGAACCTGGATGCTCATATTTGCTCCCACATATTCTACGAAGATCTTTATCGGTCAGACCGCATAACAACATACGTTGTTCCCTTTGTCATCGGTATGTTACTTGCCCGAGATTCGATCGTCGGTATCTCAATACCTAGTTCAATCTCGTTACCGGCAAGTCTCTTTACTCGTTTCGTAATACATCATCCCGCAACTAACTCATTAGTTGCAATGCTTGCAAGGCTTAAGTGATGTGCATTACCGAGAGGGCCCAGAGATACCTCTCCGACAATCGGAGTGACAAATCCTAATCTCAAAATACGCCAACACAACAAGTACCTTCGGATACACCTGTAGAGCACCTTTATAATTACCCAGTTATGTTGTGACATTTGGTAGCACACAAAGTGTTCCTCTGGTAAACGGGAGTTGCATAATCTCATAGTCATAGGAACATGTATAAGTCATGAAGAAAGCAATAGCAACAAACTAAATGATCAAGTGCTATGCTAACGGAATGGGTCAAGTCAATCACATCATTCTCCTAATGATGTGATCCCGTTAATCAAATGACAACTCATGTCTATGGTTAGGAAACATAACCATCTTTGATCAACGAGCTAGTTAAGTAGAGGCATACTAGTGACACTCTGTTTGTCTATGTATTCACACATGTATTATGTTTCCAGTTAATACAATTCTAGCATGAATATTAAACATTTATCATGATATAAGGAAATAAATAATAACTTTATTATTACCTCTAGGGCATATTTCCTTCTGGACGACCCTTAGGTGTCATCACGGAGGATTTCTCCTGATCCGCCAGGGCCAGAAGGTAACCCTTCGGCCACCCAAAGTCCGGAGTATTCGGCTCCTAAGGAGAGCAACAGGAAGAGACTGGGATTGTCCGGTGCACAACCGGACATACTGATGGGTCTTCTGGAGCAAGCGGCTATCTCGGAGGAGCATCATACTTTAATGGGTACGGTGGTTGAGAGGATCTCATCCGCCAAAAGTGGGTTGCATGAAGCTTTGACGAGCCTGCTAAGAGGCTTTGAGGTACGCAAAGTAATATATATATAAAAATTGATGGTACCACGCACGCTAGGTGTGCTCTATATAGATAGCAACCCCTGAGATCTGGTTGCTGTCCGGAGGTGGCAAACAGAGGATCATAGTCCCAGGTAATGATCCTGCTGCTCACATGTGCAGGCGGCTGAGGGTCCAGTGGCTGGCCGGACTGGTGAGTTTGCTGAGCTGAGGCGACAGCTTGATATGGCAGATGCCGACATCGTGCTTGTGAACAAGCGGCTTGACGAGGCACGGGGTATGTATTCTCCGGTGGTCAACAGATATTAAGAGGAGCATGATGCTAGTATCTATAACATGCTATGACTGCAGGTGGAGTTGCCACCGTGGAGACCCTTTGGGCGGAGCTTGCCCGAGCCAAGGAACAAGGCAGGAGAAGTGATGCGGCTGCCCTAAAGGCGGCCGAAGAGTTAAGAGCCAAACGGGCTGCTCATCGCCAGAGCGAAGATAAAATAGCCAAGATGGCCTTTGAGCTGAAGGATGCCGCCGACCGGTATGAGCTTCTTGAAAAGGAAAGCCAAGCGAAAGCGGTGGACCTGGAGAAAGCCGTGGTAGCAGCCAAGGAGACCCGCTCTAAAACAGAGCGGCGAAGGAGGAGCTTCGTCAAGCCAGAGATATCATGGCTGGGAAGCCCTTTTTGTTGCGGACGAAGTTCGGAGATCCGAAGTATGCCCCTCTGGATCAATTATGGACTGCTGCAGACGCGTATTCGGACTTGGAAATGGGTGCTTCTGATGCGACTGCGTTTTTCAAAGACCAAAAAGATCATGAAGTGGAAAAGTTGTTCTGGTCGCAGTTTAGTGCTCCAACGCGTCCGCTGCTGTTAAATGAGCAAACGGCCGAGTGGGCTGAGCTCCATAGGTTGTTCGGGCTTGCCATGAGGTCTATTGTGGATCATCTTTGGCCGAAAGGACCAAGGCTGAATAGTTATTTTGGTTTCGTGCAACGATTCCTTGGTGTTGTGCTGCATATCGACGCTGTAAAGAGGTCGGCGTGCATAGAGGGTGCGCGGATGGCTCTTGCCCGTGTTAAGACATACTGGGCAGAGATGGATGCCACCGCTATTGCAACCCGGGGTCTGGCCGTAGAGCAAGGCTCAGCCGAGCACTATTTTGTAGAAGTCCTAGAAGGCTCTCGTTTAATAGAGGCTCAGTGCTGGAAGAGTATCATGTTCGAGTGACATGTGTCCCCATTGTAAAAACAATGCTATTTGGATTATAAAGGTTGTGTTTATACTTTTGTCTGAAAGTATTATGATGCCTCCTGTGCGGCCATTTTATGTATGTATATAACCTGAAAGTTTGCAGTCGTCAGCTTCAGCCCCCACGCACATAATGCGGGGGTGTTCGGGAAAGCGCGTATTCACACTTGATCCAACATCTTGGTCCGTTAAGGAGGTGATAGCGTGGCGAACAAGGCAATCGGACTATATTGCTTTAACACTTTCACTTAGCCATAGGAGTTTGACAGTGGGGCTACTATATAGCCCCTGGTACTTCCGCGCTTATATGAATACGATGCGCGTACATACATGACCGGGAAACCGGTCCTTCGTTAATGCGGAGGACTCGCGAAGATTCCGCTGAGTCCTCGAGTGGTTGACCAGTCTAGCGCTTTATCATGAAGTCAGTATTCAGCTTTCTCTACTGAGGTGCTCATCCAGATGAACCAGGGCCACCTTAGCCTATAGAGCGGAATGTAAGGTAGCAAAACACGGGAGCCGGGCAAACCCAACTATTGACCAAAGACATGATTCAGAGCTGATGCATATAAGGCCAAACTCGCGACACCAAAAACTCCCTAAGGTATTCGGTCTTTACAACATATACTGGGCTGAGTGACGCCCTCAATAATAAGCCCTGAATTTCCAGGTATGTGCATTGGTCTGACATGATGAAATGTCAATAACGCCAGCATCCCTCTTGGTTATGTTGAGTATCCTGAGGGTGTGAAGCAACAAGAGACAGTAAAAAAGGTTTACACAGGGTCTTAATCTAAAAAGAAACCTTTGAACGGGGCCCTGCTACATGTCTGCGCCTGTGTCTTCGTTGTGCCGTATCCTGGAAGGGTGTAGCACGATGACCATCTGTAAGAGAGAAAAGCCCGGGTGAAAGTTTTCGTGCGAAAAATTGGTTATTCTTAATAAACCATTAAAATTCAATCTGAATAAGATCAAGCCAAACTGTAGTCCTTTTTACATGTGGGAAGCCCCTAGCACCACCTATGGGGGTATATCCATCGACCCAGTCTTAGGTTTATCTGAGCTGTTACAGCTAGTGGTGCGCCAAACTCGTCTAGCCGTGTCCGCGGTCTTGACAACGGATTGTTTATTTTGGTTGGAGAGGGCGTTCAGTGTTTGACTGCTAAAGCTGCCACACGTTCGTCCACACGTAAGGATCGTTGTGTGTTTCCACTGGTTGTGATGATGCCACGTGGACCGGGCATCTTAAGCTTAAGATAAGCGTAATGCGGTATTGCATTAAAACAGGCGAAGGCCGTTCTTCCGAGTAGTGCTTGATAGCCGCTTCGGAATGGAGCGATGTCGAAGGTTAACTTTTCACTTTGGAAGTTGTCGGGGGAACCGAATACAACCTCTAGTACTAGAGAGCCCGTGCAGCGGGCCTCTGGGCCTGGTACTACTCCTTTAAAGGTGATGTTGCTTTGGCTGATTCTTGTTGGGTATATCCCCATTTTACAGATTGTGTTCTTATATATCAGATTAAGACTACTGTCGCCATCCATAAGGACTCGGGTGAGATGGTATCCGTCAATTATTGGGTCTAGTACCAAGGCAGCCGATCCTCCATGCCGGATACTCGTCGGGTAATCCCTGCAATCAAAAGTGATCGGGCAGGCCGACCAAGGGTTGAACTTGGGGGTAGAGGGCTCCATGGTGCATACGTCTCGGAGTGCGCCTTTGCTCCTCCTCTTCGTTACGTGAATCATGTTCACTGTTTTGACCTTTGGTGGGAAGTTTTCCTGTCCCCCCCCCCGTGTTAGGCTGGCGAGGCTCATCCTCGTCTTCGCTTGGTGTCTCCCTCCCCTTGTGTTCGGTGTTTAGCTTGCCGGCCTGCTTGAAGACCCAGCATTCTCTGTTGGTGTGATTTGCGGGTTTGTCGGAGGTGCCATGAATCTGACATAGTCTGTCTAGAATCTTGTTTAGGCTGGACGGTCCATCTCTACTGCCTTTAAATGGCTTTTTCCGTTGACCGGGTCGAGAGCTCCTGAATCCGGCGTTTACCGCCGTGTTGTCTAGGCTGTCTTCATTGTTTTGACGCTTGCTTTTATTGCATCATGGTTTTCCATTGCCATCCCTGACTTCGGATGTGCCTGGGTCGCTGGTGCCACTATGGGCCAGCCAGCTGTCTTCGCCCGCGCAAAAGCGGGTCATAAGGCTTGTTAGGGCTGCCATTGTCCTCGGTTTTTCCTGGCCGAGGTGTCTGGCGAGCCATTCGTCCCGGACACCATGTTTGAAAGCTGCTAAGGCTTCAACGTCCGGACAGTCGACAATTTGATTCTTCTTAGTGAGGAATCTGTTCCAAAGCTTTTGGGCTGACTCTTTGGGCTGTTGAATTATATGACTTAAATCTTCTGCATCCGGAGGTCGGACATAGGTCCCTTGAAAATTAGCCCTAAAAGCATCTTCAAGCTCTTCCCAACTTCCAATTGAGTTTTGGGGGGAGGCTCTTCAGCCAGTGTCGAGCTGGTCCTTTCAACTTGAGGGGCAAGTATTTGATGGCGTGGAGATCATCTCCGCGAGCCATGTGGATATGGAGGATAAAGTCCTCAATCTAGACCCCAGGGTCTGTCGTTCCGTCGTATGCCTCTATGTTCATGGGTTTGAATCCTTCTAGGAATTCGTGATCTAGAACCTCATTGGTGAAGCATAGGGGGTGCATGACACCCCTGTATTTGGATGTGTCATGGCATTCTAACAGTTGTAGTGTTCAGTTTTGATTCTGCGTCCGAGCGTGCTTCCTAGATCCGTAGATGGACCTGGTCATACCGGCTTTTTGGTGCGAGTCCTTACATAAATCGTGTGCTGAATTATGTGCGACATCATTAGCTGCCCTATCGCAGCCACTGGGTGCTCGATCCGGCTGATCGGCCGTTTTATTCTTCGGCCGTATAGGCTCTAAAGCCTCGACATCGAATTCGGGCAGCAGCTTATGCTTTGGATAGCTCTTTGTGTGGCGGCTGCCACCATATTTTTCTTCAGTGTCGAGCACTTTATTCCATCTACTGTTGAGTGTATTTTGCGCGGCCTTAAGCCTTTGCTACCTCTTCTTCAGACTCCTCACGGTGGCAATAAGCCTTCTATGGAGGTCCTCTTGCTCCAAGTGCCTTTCCGGGATGATGTCTGCATCGTCGTCCGGACTGTTCTCGTCTCCGGAGACAGGTTGATGAGCTTTACCCTCGGCGTCGCCGTGATCGGATGGCGGCTCCGTACTATGTTCGCCATTCGCTGGTTCATCCTGCTCTGTCACCGGGTCCATGTGGTCGTCGTTTGCTTTGGAGTCGACCGGGGCATTATTCTTTCTTGCGCTGTTATCGCTAATTTTGCCGGGGTGGGATTTGGAGAGGCGCCTACGTCGTCGCTTTGCTTGCTTCTCGAGGGGATTATCCTCCGCTGCGTCCCGCTGTTCCTCGTCATTGTTTTCTTTGGGTATATCCACCATGTATATATCATGTGATGAAGTGGCTGTCCAGCGCCCTGTGGGCGGTGGTTCCTGCTCTTCTCCTACATCATCGTCCATACCGTCGATGTCTTCGGAGCCGAAATCAAGCATGTCGGTTAAGTCGTCGACAGTGGCTATTAAGTGGGTGGTGGGTGGGGAACGAATTTCTTCATCGTCCGCTTCCCACTCAAGCCGGATGCAGTTCGGCCAAGGGTCTCCTGACAAGGAGAGAGATCTCAATGAATTTAGCACGTCGACCGAGGGCGAGTGCTGAAAGATATCCGTGGAGGTAAACTCCATGATCGGTGCCCAATCAGATTTGATAGGAACGGATGCAGGCGGTTCGGAGCCTGTGGCCGGGGATGAATCCAAGGGACTGGCAACACAGGTCTCATAGGAGGTGAAGTCAGTATTCAGGTCTATTGCTGCTAGGTGTGCGGCCTCCGTGGCGGGGTCCATCCACCCGTCCTCGGACGGCATGATCTGCTCCGGATTGAGGGCCGGAGTAGCCACAGGTGTGATCTCCCGAACACCGTCCGGCAGCAGAGCTAAGTCATGCTCGTTGCGACTGTGCGGCGCACCTGACATGGGCTCGAATCCGTTGAAGATCAAGTCTCCGCGGGTGTCGGCAGTATGGTTCAAGCTTCCAAACCTGACCTGATGGCCAGGGGTGTAGCTATCGATCTGCTCTAGATGGCCAAGCGAGTTGGCCTGCAGTACAAAGCCGCCGAATACGAAGATCTGCCCGGGGAGAAAAACCTCGCCCTGGACCGCATCGTTGCCGATGATCGAAGGAGCCATCAAGCCTTATGGTGACGACACAGTGGAACTCTCAATGAAAGCACCAATGTCGGTGTCAAAACCGGCGGATCTCGGATAGGGGGTCCCGAACTGTGCGTCTAAGGCGGATGGTAACAGGAGGCAGGGGACACAATGTTTACCCAGGTTCGGGCCCTCTCGATGGAGGTAATACCCTACTTCCTGCTTGATTGATCTTGATGATATGAGTATTGCAAGAGTTGATCTACCACGAGATCGTAGAGGCTAAACCCTAGAAGCTAGCCTATGATTATGATTGTTGTTGTCCTACGGACTAAACCCTCTGGTTTATATAGACACCGGAGGAGGCTAGGGTTACACAGAGTCGGTTACAAAGGAGGAGATCTACATATCCGAATTGCCAAGCTTGCCTTCCACGCAAAGGAGAGTCCCACCCGGACACGGGACGAAGTCTTCAATATTGTATCTTCATAGTCCAACAGTCTGGCCAAAGCATATAGTCCGGCAATCCGAGGACCCCCTAATCCAGGACTCCCTCAGCAGTGCCTGTCCCCGCTCCCGTTCTGGCTCCCGTCGCCCCGACTGCGCCAGCGCCCATCCCCGTGGCATTGATGAGCTGGGTGCCACACATTATCGCCGAGCTTGATGCCACGGGGTTCCATGAGGTCCCCGCCGACTTTCACGCGCCCGTGCACCTGCGAGCGCATGCGCCTGCACATGCACTAACGTGCGCGTCTGTGCTGGTGCTCGTGCACACGAATGTCTCCACCGCGTCGTTGCCAATGCCTGTCCCCACGTGGGTGCCAGTGCCCCCCTCAGCGGCATGGATGGCCGCCGTCGACCGCTTCCTTGCTCCAACTCCAGTCGCCTCCTCCTGCCAGTTGACTCACTCCTGGAGACCGAAGTCCAGAACATTGTGGCCTTCCTTGAAGCTAGGGCCAACGTCCAGGACTACGCCAACAACAGTGCAAGACGCCGCCATCGCCGTCGGTTAGTGGCCGAACGACACACAGAGCACAACAGAGGAGCCGCTTCCCACCGCAAGACGCCCCCGCCGCCGCGTAATCTGAATTTGCCATGAAAAACATTCGGATTGCCATGCTTAAAATGTGAACGTTTATCATTTCCATTTATTTTAGATCGATGGTCGTATGAATGTAAAGTCGGAGTCATACTGAATGAAATCTTTGGTTTGACCGATTGAATGTTCTGCTAGAGCCGTATCAAATTAAATATAAAATGTCATCAAGCCACATGTATTCCTTCTCATCCAACGACCTAGACTGCTTGAATGTCGAGCGCTCAACACATTTAGCGTGCAGTTAATTTCATGCCAAAATAGTGCTAATCACATAATAACACGCAAATGATATCCTACTTAATATCCGCATGCACTTAATATACTTCCAAATTACCGTGTATTGCACGTACACATTGACTAGTACTACTAGTACGTGAAACTGGTGCCGTAACTTGTGAACACGCCCGAATATGGTCAACGGCAACATCACCCGCGAGTTCTTTGCGTTTGCCCGTGCATCTAAACGCAGAAGGGGAGGAGAGAGAGAGAGAGAGAGAGAGAGAGAGAGAGCACACATGGAACCCACTAGTAAGTGAAGGCGAATAGTACTACGTGCTAATGAGCCCGTCCCACTAATGTACTAAAAATAATATTACATGTTATCCATTAAATAGGATGTGGTAATATAAAAACATTATATGAACAAAGGGGGATACAACAAACATTGTTGTTCTATGTATGTTGCCTATTGACGTGCGGCTTGAAGACCTTGTTCGCATGTTCGATCCTCATCCTTTATTCTTAATTTGTATATGGGTCCAAATTTGTTTCATGGCAGGTGGGCCCTGATATGTCTCCATCGTATCTACTTTTCCAAACACTTTTAACCTTGTTTTGGACTCTAACTTGCATGATTTGAATGGAACTAACTCGGACTGACGTTGTTTTCAGCAGAATTGCCATTGTGTTATTTTTGTGCAGAAATAAAAGTTCTCGGAATGACCTGAAAATCAACGGAGAATATTTTTGGAATTAATAAAAAATACTGGCAAAAGAATCAACACCAGGGGGTCCACACCCTGAGGCTCCACTAACGTCAACTCCAACTCTATATATTCACGTTCGGGGAGAAAAAATGAGAGAGAAGGATTCATCGCGTTTTACGATACGGAGCCGCAGCCAAGCCCTAATCTCTCTCGGAGGGCTGATCTGGAGTCTGTTCGGGGCTCCGGAGAGGGGAATCCGTCGCCATCGTCATCGTCAACCTTCCTCCATCACCAATTTCATGATGCTCACCGCCGTGCGTGAGTAATTCCATCGTAGGCTTGCTGGACGGTGATGGTTTGGATGAGATTTATCATGTAATCAAGTTAGTTTTGTTAGGGTTTGATCCCTAGTATCCATTATGTTCTAAGATTGATGTTGCTATGACTTTGCTATGCTTAATGCTTGTCACTAGGGCCCGAGTGCCATGATTTCAGATCTGAACCTATTATGTTTCCATGAATATATGTGAGTTCTTGATCCTATCTTGCAAGTCAATAGTCACCTACTATGTGTTATGATCCGGTAACCCCGAAGTGACAATAATAGGGACCACTCCTGGTGATGACTATAGTTTGAGGAGTTCATGTATTCACTAAGTGTTAATGCTTTGTTCCGGTACTCTATTAAAAGGAGGACTTAATATCCCTTAGTTTCCAATAGGACCCTACTGCCACGGGAGGGTAGGACAAAAGATGTCATGCAAGTTCTTTTCCATAAGCACGTATGACTATATTCGGAATACATGCCTACATTACATTGATGAATTGGAGCTAGTTCTGTGTCACCCTATGTTATAAGTGTAGCACGAGGAATTGCATCCGACATAATTATCCATCACTGATATATTGCCTACGAGCTTTTCACATATTGATCTTTGCTTAGTTACTTTTGCGTTGCCACCGTTACAATTACAAAAAACCAATACTGTTACTTTTTCCACCATTACTGTTACTTCCATATTACTTTGCTACTAAATACTTTGCTGCAGATATGAAGTCTTTCAGGTGCGTTTGAATTGACAACTCAACTGTTAATACTTGAGAATATTCTTTGGCTCCCGTTGTGTCGAATCAATAAATTTGGGTTGAATACTCTACCCTCGAAAACTGTTGCGATCCCCTATACCTGTGGGTTATCAAGACTATTTTCTGTAGCCGTTGCCGGGGAGCATAGCTCTATTCTTTGAGTCACTTGGGATTTATATCTGCTGATCACTATGAGGAACTTGAAAGATGAAAGAACCTAGATTTATCCCTCAACTACGAGGGGAGGTAAGGAACTGCCATCTAGCTCTGCACTTGATTCACCTTCTGTTTTGAGTAAACTTGCGACACCTACACCTGCTATTGATTATGATATGTCGCATGTTATTGAAGATGCCACTTTTGCTATACATTATGCTTATGATGAAACTACTTCTATGCTTGATAATACTGTGCCATTAGGTGAATTCTTGATGAACAACTTGCTAGGGTTAGAGAGAATGAAATTATTGAAACTGATAATATTGATGAAAGTGATGATGAACATTCTCCCTATAGATATGAATTGCCTGATGTGCCTGAGGGTTATGTTATGGATGAAGAAACTGCTAGAGACATTTTTGCTTGCAAAGATAGATATGATCTTAAGAAATTGTTAGCTAAGCTGAAAGAAAAATCTTTGAATGCTAGAATGAAATATGACCCTACTTTTGCTACTTCACCTATCTTTATTTATGATAAGGATTATGATTTCTCTGTCGATCCTGAGATAATTACTTTGGTTGAATTTGATCCTTTTTATGGATATGAATCTGAAACTATTGTGGCACATCTTACCAAATTAAATGATATAGCCACCCTGTTCACTAATGAGGAGAAAATTCGTTACTACTATTTCCTTAAGTTATTTCCGTTCTCATTAAAGGGTGATGCTAAAATATGGTGTAATTCTCTTGATCCTAGTTGTGTGCGTAGTCCCCAGGATATGATTTATTACTTCTCTGCTAAATATTTCCCCACTCATAAGAAACAAGCTGCCTTAAGGGAAATATATAATTTTGTGCAAATTGAAGAAGAGAGTCTCCCACAAGCTTGGGGGAGGCTTCTCCGATTACTTAATGCTTTGCCTGGTCATCCTCCCAAGAAAAATGAAATACTTGATATCTTTTATAATGGACTAACCGATGCTTCCAGAGACCACTTGGATAGTTGTGCTAGTTGTGTTTTCAAGGAAAGAATTGTTGATCAAGCTGAATTGCTATTGAATAATATGTTGAGTAATGATAATGATCGGACACTTCCTGAACCAACCCCTAAGACAACTCTGAAGAAAAGGGGTATTCTATTCCTCCGTCCTAAAGATATGCAAGAGGCAAAGAAATCTATGAAAGAAAAGGGTATTAAAGCTGAAGATGTTAAGAATTTTCTACCTATTGAAGAGATACATGGTCTTGATAACCCGATACAGGTAGTAAAGGTAAATTCTCTCTATAGATTTGATGAAGGTGATATTCCTCGTTATAAGTCTACTAGCCAATGCTTATATGAGTTTGATAATTGTATTGTTAAACAAGAAAACTTCAATGCTTATGTTGGTAGACAATTGAAACGTAATGCTTATATGATTGAACACTTGAGTGATTATATGTCTAGAGTTAAAGGTGAGCTTAAACTTATTAGTAAACATGTTTCTATGGTTACCACTCAAGTAGAACAAGTTCTTAAAGTTCAGAATGATTTGCTCAATGAATTAAATAATAAGAAAAATGATAATGTTGTTAGAGTTGTGACTAGAGGGGGTAGAATGACCCAGGAACCTTTGTATCCTGAGGGCCACCCTAAGAGAATTGAGCAAGATTCTCAGAGAACTAATGTTGATGCTCCTAGTCCTTCTAAGAAGAAAAAAAATGATAGGACTTTGCATGCTTCTAGTGAACCTATTGTTGACACACCTAAGAATCCCAATGATATTTCTATTTTTGATGCTGAAACACAACCTAGTAATGAACATGAACCTAGTGATAATGTTAATGATGATGTTCATGTTGATGCTCAACCTAGCAATAACAATGATGTAGAGATTGAGCCTGCTATTGATCTTGATAACCCACAATGAAAGAATCAACGTTATGATAAGAGAGACTTCATTTCTAGGAAGCACGATAGAACCCATGCCCTTTCCTCCTAAACCATCCAAGAAAAAGGATGGTGAGGATTTTGAGCGCTTTGCTGAAATGATTAGACCTATCTTTTTGCGTATGTGGTTGACTGATATGCTGAAAATGAATCCTTATGCTAAGTATATGAAAGATATTGTCACAAATAAAAGAAAGATACTGGAAGCTGAAATTTCCACCTTGCTTTCTAATTATACTTTTAAGGGTGGAATACCAAAGAAACTAGGATATCCTGGAGTACCAACTATACCATGCTCCATTAAAAGAAACTATGGTAAAATTGCTTTATGTGATCTTGGAGCCGGTGTTAGTGTTATGCCTCTTTCTTTATATCGTAGACTTGATTTGAATAAGCTGACACCTACTAAAATATCTTTGCAAATGGCCAATAAATCAACTGCTATACCTGTCGATATTTGTGATGATGTGCCTGTTGTGGTTGCAAACTTTACTATTTTAACGGACTTTGTTATTCTTGATATTCCCGAGGATGATAGTATGTCGATTATCCTTGGTAGACCCTTTTTGAATACTGCAGGGGCTGTTATTGATTGCAATAAAGGCAATGCCGCTTTTCATGTTAATGGTAATGACCATACGGTACACTTTCCGAGGAAACAACCTAAAGTCCACAGTATCAATTCTATTGGAAAATTTTCAACAATTACTATTGGAGGTTTTGAATTTCACCTTCCTACTATCAAGAAGAAATATGATATTCTTATTGTTGGGGACGTTCATATCCCCGTTGAGGTAACTTAGTGTTATTCGAAAATTCTCCATGTCAGTGTCAAAACCGGCGGATCTCGGGTAGGGGTCCCGAACTCTGCGTCTAGGATCGATGGTAATAGGAGACGGGGGACACAATGTTTACCCAGGTTCGAGGCCTCTCTATGGAGGTAAAACCCTACATCCTGCTTGATTGATATTAATGAACATGATTGTTACAAGAGTGGATCTACCACGAGATCGTAATGGCTAAACCCTAGAAGTCTAGCCTATATGGGTATGGTAATGAGTATATGTGGTGTCCTTTGCGGACTATCCCCTTCGGTTTATATAGACACCAAGGAGATCTAGGGTTTACATGGAGTCGGTTACATAAAAAGGAATCTTCGGTCGCCAAGCTTGCCTTCCACGCCAACTAGAGTCCAATCCGAACACGGTGCAGTCTTCGGTCTTCATGTCTTCACAGCCCATCTGTCCGGCCCATGGATAACAGGCCGGACACCCAAGGACCCCTTAGTCCAGGACTCCCTCAGTAGCCCCTGAACCTGGCTTCAATGACGAGGAGTCCGGTGCGCAGATTTGTCTTCGGCATTGCAAGGCGGGTTCCCTCCTTCCGAACTCCAGAATAGTCTTCAGACGAAATAAGTGTATCTAGATCTGTTACGCACACCATACACAACCGCGGAGAGAATATAATATTTGCACGAATCCAATCTGTTGACAACTTCTCTCCAACACGGCATCGCGTCTGTCCGGTTATAATTTTGAACCGATTTTCTTCTGTCATCCCACGTTTCGAGATGCGGTTGCTACTCGCACGTCTTGTCAAAACAGGGATCGTGTCCCCTTATCATGGGATTCTCATCAATGTGAGCATGGGTAACTCAACCATGCCGTTCATATAGCCCTAGGGAACAGGCGAATCCTAAGGTGAGTGAGGAGGCGTTTAATATCTACTGCCTTTATAAGGGGATAAGGATTCCCCTTCCTCTCCTCACGGCTTCTCTCTATCTTCGCCCTTCCGATCTCAAGCTCCAGCGCCCAAGTTTCCATCTCCTTTCCACTCAAGCAACCATGTCCAGATCTAGTGGTCAGGGCAAGTGGATGGTCTCCTCCGTCAAGGGGGAGGACATTACTGAGCTCGGGGCGGCCGGATATTTGGCAAAGGAGATCGCCCATCGTCTGCCAGGCGAGGGACAAGTCGTCCCCACCCCGGAGCCCACAAAGAGAGTAGTCTTCATCCCCCATTTCCTCCGCGGGCTAGGGTTTCCACTCCACCCATTCATCTATAGGCTGATGTACTATTATGGGATAGATTTCCATGATCTATCCCCGAATTCCTTCCTCAACATCTTGGAGTTTATTGTGGTGTGCGAGGCCTTCCTCTGCATCCATCCCCACTTCCGGTTGTGGCTCAAAGTCTTCAACGTGAAGCCAAAGGTGGTGGATGGTCAGCACGCGGAGTGCGGAGGGGCCATGGTGAGCAAGCTATCCAACATCTCCTGGCCCAAAGGCACCTTTATAGAGACGATAAAGGAATGGCAAAAGCAGTGGTTCTACATCACAGAACCTCCCGGCACCACCTGGGCCGCAGCTGCCGAATTCTGCTCTGGTGCTCCCATGCGGCTCACCTCCTGAGTCGAGAAGAGTCCGGACTGGTGTTCACCTGACGAGCTGATAGCGCTGCAGACGCTGTTTCAAAGCATGGTGACCAGGGACGTTAAGCTCATCGACATCATCCAGGTGATGCTGGTCCGCCGGATTCTTCTGTGCCAACGCCGAAGCCGCCCTTTATGGGAGTTCAATTCGAAGAAGCACCAGACCCTGAGAAGGCTATTCGACACTTCTCATGAAGGGGCCTGGAAGTTGCTCTTTAAGGGCAACGAGAACCACCGGCCACAGACTCAGATCATGGTCACAATTGTAAACGCCCCACCAACGAGGTATGTTTCTTTTGACGTATTCCCAAATTGAATGTTTCGAGGATGATGTCTGAGATTTAGCATTGCTCCTTCAGGACTGGGTGGAGAAGGCGCAGCGGATCCAGTGTCCGGTGCCGCTGCTCGCATAACCGGTCATCCCGTGTCTAGCGAGGATGCTGGTGCCGGCGCCATATACGGCGCCAGAGAAAAAGGCCAAGAAGAAGGCCAAGGGGGCCAAGAGTGACCCCCGTCGCAAGGGCGCTTCGGACGCGATGTCCGAAGACGACGAGGCCCATTCCTCCGTCCCTGAGGACAATGACGAGGAACAGGAGGAGGAGGAGGAAAACAACCCTCCTCCCGAAGAGAAGAAGAAGAAGAAGAGGGTGGCCGCAGCACATCCGGAGGGAAAAGCGCCCAAAAAGGGGAAGGGCTCCCCAGTGGTCAACACCACGTGGGACGTTGACAGTAGTCCAGAACGACGCCCCCGCACTAGGCCTTAGGGCGCATCGTAAGTGACATGGCTCATTTACGCGCATATCCAACCCTTTCTTTTTATTATCCTAACATGGTTAATCCATACATTTGCAGTCCGGCCCATGACCTTATCCAGCGTTCCTCATCTGGAGGTTCGCTGGCTCCGTAGGAGATGGCGAGCATGTCGCCACCGCCTGCTTGCTCCCCCGGGGCCAGGGACGACACCGAAGTGTTAACTCGGAGGGCCACTCCGGAGGGGGGAGCTCAGGACATTGTCCGGGGGGCGCCACAAGGCGGGACCTCCGCTGCCAGACAGATGGGGGAGCAGATCCCCTAGGAGGCCGGCGAAAAGGGCCGTATTGAGTTTGGCCCTCAGCCGGATATGATTCCGAAGATCCATATGTCGGGTTTCGGGTTCCGGCAGACCCTTGAGGTTCAAACACTGGGGTGCGCGCGGAGATCTCTCCCCTACCGATCTACGTCCGATCCTCTCGTGCGAACTAAGATGAAAATGATGAACAACACAAGAGACACGATGTTTATACTGGTTCGGGCCACCGTTGTGGTCTAATACCCTAGTCCAGTGTGTGGTGTGGTGGATTTCCTCTGGGGCTGATGATGGACAGTACAAGGGAAGAACAGCCTCGCGAGAGGTGTTCTTGAGCTGGTGCGATGAACTGCTAGGGTGAGTTCGGTCGCCTCTCTCTCTCTGCTGGGGTTCTACCAGATGTCTCCGGGGTGTTCCCTCTACTCTATGGTGGCTAGCTCTATTTATAGAGGCCCTGGGCCTCTCCCCAAATAATGAGCAAGAAGGGCGCCAACAATTGGCCATTTCGAAGGGGGAACATGTAGTACAAGTTATCCTGACCAAAGGTGGTCTTCGGCTGCCAAAGGCACTGGCGATGACGCCGTCTTGGGCTCCACCGTGACCTCCGTCCTGTCGTCCGGCTGGTCTTGGTATTGTTGCACCGGAATGGTAACCTTTGCCTGATGCCTTGGCCTATGCTTGCCCCCTTTGCACCAAAGGGGAAACAAGGACACTGCGCAGGCCAGCGCTCGCCTGGTCTCGATCGTCATGGCTTGCGTCACGGGTTCCTCGTGAGGTACCCTTGCTTTGATCTCTCCACCTCCTCGCGAGCCTACCTAATGAGGCTACCTCTAAGGAAGCTTCCTGTCATCCCCCCGCGAGGCTTGGCCCCTCGCGAGGGTCTTGAGCTTGAGCTGATGAAGATGGGCCGCGTTCGGCCCCTGCCTGAACCACACCGCAGGCCGTAGGCAGGCAAGTCTGGCGACCCCCGTTCCCAGAACGCTGACAGTAGCCCCCGGGCCCAAGGCACGCGTGGGCTTGGCTTAGCAGAGAAGCGAAGGGGCAAGTGCAAAGCGCCACGGGCCCTAACAGCCTGCGATCTTGGGCGTCGCGTGGCGGTTGATTGGGCGTGGGCGTCTGCACTTCCCACGATGCCTCGGCAACTGCATGACTGACAAAAGGGGGTGCCCTGGCCAGGCTTACTTGCCCCGCTCTTGTCCGTCTTGCCCTAGATCCCCTTTCTCTCTTTCCTCCTTCTTGCTCCCGAAATCCTCCAGATCCGTCTCAATCCTTCGCATCCAGCATGTCATGGCGACTCGCAAGTCCCCGGTTGATGCTTGGTACTCGCCGGCCCTGGATTCCCCGAATTTGTTGGAGAAGAACCTCGCCCTCGCGCGCCTGATGACGGTGGCGTAGGGCAGCGAGGGGGCGACTGTGCTGAAGGTCGGCTCCGACCAGCCTGAGGGCAAGGGGAGCACCTTCTACCCCGTTCTTCGTGAGCGCCATCGTCGCCGGTCTGGTGCCTCCTTTCTCTGAGTTCTTCTTTGCCGTTCTCCGCTAATACAACTTGCAGGCCCTGCATCTCCACCCCAACTCTGTCCTTCTCCTGGCGATTTTCGTCTACTATTGTGAGGCTCATGTTGGTGTGAAGCCCTCGGTGGCCTTGCTTCGCCACTTTTTCTCCCTCCGGGTTTCTGGCGCTCAGGTCTCCGCATGCGTGAGCTTCATTGCATACTCCAGCTCCAACGCCATCTCGAAGCCTGGGAAGAGGATCGAAGGCTACCAGAGCAAGTGGGTCATGATGGATGTCAGGCGCCTCCACCCTTGTCTGGTATTGCCCACGGGGCAACCTAAGTCCGTTGACGCATGGTCCCGCGCGGAGCTTATCGACCCTCCCGCGAAGGCGGTGTTGAGGAGGATGAACGCGGACCTGACGCCGCGCAACTTGGGGGCGGCGAAGCTGACCGGGGCCACGCTCCTGAGGGAGTTCTTGGAGCACCGGGTGGCTCTGCTCCAGGAGCACTCGCTCCCACTGTGGAGGCTTGGAGGAGCAGACGCCGCCCTGCGCCTGAGCTCCGAGGCCCTGACCGACGAGGATCTGACTGCGGCCCTCCATTCCTTGGTTGGGCGAGACGTGGCGAGCCCGGTGGACGCCCCCGTCCCCCTGTTCCTTCGTGACGACTGGGAGCAGGTGGTGAACGCCATGCCCACCTTCAACGGTGAGGGGCTGGTGCCCGCGGTAGCTCCCGAAGACCTGGCGGTCCTGGCGACGGTGAACTTGTCCTCCGGCAGCTCTAGTGGGGAAGAAGAGGCGAAGGAGGAAGCGTCCGACTCGGAAGAGACTGGCGAGGATTGGGGGGAGTCCTTCCCTCGGCACAGGTCTCAAGCCCTCCGCTCCATGTCAGACGACGACGAGGCTAGCGCCAGGAGAGGAAGGGAGGGCTCTTCCTCGGTCACGAGGAAGGGCAGGTCGAGCCTGGTTCCCCCAGGGTCTGCTCTGGTCCCTGGGGGTCCAAGGCCAGCTCCATCCCTCCTGACGCGCCTTCTGCTTCAGGGCCCTCTAAGGCTGACCCCCACTGCAGGCTCTCGGGCTTCAAGTTAGGCCGGAAGTTGCTTGAGTCCACGGACGACGTCCAGTAAGTGCTCGATTCATGCTCTGCTTGGTTTCTGTCGCTGAGGCTTGATGTTTGCACTCTTTTACCAGGCCAACACCTGATGCCAAGAGGTTGAAGGAGGCTTCTGCGGCCCCGCTTGGGGCGAATCCGTCTGCCTAGGCGACGCCTTCGGCTGTTGGGGGAGAGGACGGCGAGGCTAGCGCCTCTCTGACCCAACCGCCCTCGCGAGGCCAACTGGGGCACCCCGGCGAGGAGTCAGCCCCCGTGGCCCCGCTGGACCTGGAGTCGACTGTGCCTGGCGCTGCGGCCATGGCGGCCAGGGCTCAGGAGGTCCCTTCCTGCCAAGCCGTGGTCACACTGCCATCCTCTCCGCCTGCTCCACAGGTTCTTGTCTCTTTTGCTCCCTCCGCCGCTGTCCTGGACCAGGTTGCCAATGAGCTGAGCCAACTGCGGGATGATCTCCTGAGCGCGGACCCTCGTCTAGTGGCCGGGCGCCTGGAGTTGGCCTCTGGCTGGGCCCGTTCTGCTGCTTCCATTCGAGCGGTGCTGAGCCAGGCCGTGTCGTCCTCTGACGAGGAGAGGCGGGCCGCCAACCAGGCCAAGACCGCTCGCGACGCTGCCCTGGGCGACGCTGCAGATGCTCGGGGCCGCTGCAAGACGCTTGAGGCCGAGCTGCTAGGCCTGCGCGACGAGCTCGCCAAGGAGGTGCACAGCCGCGGGAGATGGAGAAGGAGATGAAGGCTAGGGAGGCCGCCGCCAAGGACCGGGACGCCAAGCTTGATGACCGCCACAGCCGACTGGAGACGCTGGAGCGGTCGCTGAAGGCGGAGAGGACCGAGCTGGACGCCAGGGTGAAGGTCCTGACGGAGGACCGGGTGGCCTTCGCGAAGCTGGGGAAGAAGGCTCGAGGCATACTGAAGACGCTGTATGAGAGCGGCCTGGAGGAGCCGTTCGCTGGTGAGGAGGACGGCCCCGCCAAGCTGCTCCACTTCCTGGTTGATGCGCTTGAGGACGTCGCGGATGGTCTTGGCCCCACGGTCGAGGCCGAGGCGCGTGCCCTATCTTCTGCGGCGCTGACACATGTCCTCAGCCATGTCTACTTGCGGGACCCCAACATCGACTTCGACAGCCTGCTGGAGCCTGTGAGTGGCGACCGTGCCGCCGCCGCCACTGAGGCCGTGAGGGGCCGAGCCAAGGTTTTGCTGGGGAAGTTCCGCTCCCCCAGTGTCCTGCCCGAGCGCGGTGCCGCCGGCCTTGCGACCTCGAGAGGCGAAGCCGTCCAGCGTGACTCCACCACCGGTGACGGCATTACTTGGGAGTGATTCCTTCGCGACTTCCATCTTGTTATATTCCTGTACATGCACCATGCCTCGTGGAGGCGTTAAAACTTGTGTTTGGCATTGTGGAACAATCTTATGGCTTGTAATATTTGCTTTGAATTTCCCGGAATTTGCATTTTCCTCTCCTACTTGCTTACGCTCTACGTCGGCAGGGCCCGGCCCCGCGCGTACCTCACCCAGCATTAACCCCGACCTGAAACCAAGGACGGGACTAAGGAGTGAGGGGCTACGTGGCAAGTTAGGCTCCTGAGTCGCGATGCTCAGGAGTCCCCCTAGACGCTCAAATGGGTTTCGTACCTTGGCTCCGCTCGGGGAGTGGCGCGTGACGACCAGGTCCAAGGGACCTGGCTGGGTGGCGTGCGCTCGGGCGAGGCCCGGGCGTAGCCCCCGTGTCTAGCCCCCTCGCGCGGCACTCCCGAGGGGAGGCGTTGCGATGGTGTCGGACACTAAGCTCTGGGCTCCCTGAGGTTGGTACGGCCATGGGGCGCCCTCAGTTGTTTATCACCAGCGCGGAGCATAGCGCTTTCGTATGTGTACGGGCATAGCCGCTCCTCGGCAGTGTCGTCAGCCAGCGCAGAGCATGGTGCTTCCACTGGTGCGTGGGAGGGGGCTCCCCTCCGAGAGGAGCCCCCGAGGCGTGTACAGCCCCGCCCTGACATGTGGTCGGCACGGTAGGGCTAGGAGAGGTGTATCCAGGCACCCGTGAGAAAGTGCGGGAGTCACGAGGCCCTACCTCGAGGCGGGTTGCGCCTGGCTCTGGGCCTTTATCAATTGGTGCGTTCCTGCAGGGTTGTTAGAATACAAATGCTCTACGTCCTCAGGTCCCGGCCCCCGAGCGAGCTCAGCCGCCGCTGGTATGACAGGTCGCGATGCCGTGGGTCAAGGCCAGGGGGTGAGGGCTGGAGAGCCAATAAGAGCCCATGAGTTGCGATGCTCAGGCGCCCCCTTTTAACGTGCAAGCGCTTTGCATGACGACAAGCAGTAGGTGATAATTATGGGAATCAGATTAAGCATGAAAGAACAACTTCATCCTAGGGTAAATGCTGGAAAAGCATCTGCCGCTGGGTCGGGCCCGAGCGGTGTGGGGATGATGCAGCCCGAGGGGCGCCCCCAACAAGGTAAATAAAGAGCATAAACAAAATGGATACATGCCGCGGGGACGGACCCACGCGGCCTGGGAATGATGCAGCCCTGTGGGCGCTCCCAGCTGAAAGTAGAACACTGAAAGATGTCACCTGGTGCTGTTGAAGATGAAGTGATGCTGAGGAAGTGAGCGATGCGCGGTGAAGATGTCGGCCTTCATGAGCCCCCAGGACCAGGGGCCTCGGGAGGCTCCGGTGGCACGTGCAGGTCTTAGGGGACCATCGCCACCTCCGCCAAGACCGCGCGATGCCTGACCTCCTGAGCCTCCAGAATGCTCCTCAACAGGCGCTGATGTGCGGCGACCGTGCTCGGCAGGCCGAAAGGCATGCGAACGTAGCTGTGGGGTGGTCCCATGCAGCGCCCTACGGCCGAAGGCCATAGGCGCTCCTGGGACACAGCTTGGTTGAGCCCTGGTACGTCGACGCAGACGCGCAGTCCTCCATCCTCGCCTGGATGTGGGGCCACAGTAGGTAAGCGGCGGCTGCCGCGCATGACTCTGGACTCTTGTAGCTCTTGGGTGTTCCTTGCGATGAACTCCTAAGGGTTTGGTCTCCTTTAACTTGTACCTTTCTGAGGGAAGCATGCCTGAAAGCACCCCTCCAAGTGGTGCCCGAGCGCCTCCCCCGCGACCTTGGCAAGGTCGGTGGCTCTCCAAGAGAGAGCCCCCGAGCCCTGCCTGAGGAGGGCACCGGGCGCGCCTTCCTATGCGCGAGAGGGCGGCGCTCCCTGATCGGGCATGAATCCTGACGTGATACCTCCGGAGGTGCCTGCTTCCTTGTGGCTCTGGCCAGGTGAGGTCTTCTTCTTCTTGAGGGTCACCTCGGGAGGCCTCCCGCTCCTGCAATCTGGGTCTTTGATTGCTATGGCTTGGAACGCACGCTCGAGCGAGCACACTGCGTCCCTTTCTTCACAGGGTACGGTGATGGCTCCACCGCTTCCCGGCATCTTGAGGACATTGTAACCATGGTGAGTCACTGCCATAAACTTGGCTAGGGCTGGGTACCCAAGGATGGCGTTGTACGGCACGCGGATGTGAGCGACGTCGAAGTCGATGAGCTCGGTGCGGTAGTTGTTGCGTTGCCCGAAGGTGACTGGAAGGCGAACCTGCCCAATTGGAACATTGGAACCATCGGTGACTCCTGAAAAAGGCTTGGTCGACTGAAGCTGGTCGTATGGCACTTGGAGATTGTCGAAAGTCTCGACAGACAAGACTTTGAGTCCTGCTCCGCCATCGATTAGGGTCCTGGTGACCTGCACGTTTCTGATGACTGGGAAGCAAAGCATCAGGAGGACTCCGGCCGTTGCCGCGCACTTGAGCTGGTCTGCGGAACTGAATGTGATCGCCCACGAAGACCACCTGAGAGGGCGCGTGGCCTCAAGCTTGGGAAGGACTACATTCACCTCGCGAGCAAACTGCTTGAAGATGCGCTGTGAGGCTGGGGCCTGGGCGTCGCCCAAGATGCAAGCAATTACACGCAGCACTTGGAAGCCCCCAGCCCCATCGTCTTGGTGTTGGTCTTTGTTCCTCCTTGGTGGAGGCGGCAGAGGAGGGAGGCCTGCGTTGCTGTGGGGACGGTCCTCACGAGGCTGGTCCCTCCAGCCTCCCTCGCGAGGCTGGTCCTGCCAGCGGTCCTCGCGAGGGCGGTCACGCCATCCCTAGCGAAGGCCACGGTCTTCCCATCATCCACCGCCTCTTCCTCCTCCTCGGCCATAGCCCCTGTCGTTGCGCTCTGGGCATCGGCCGATTCGCCCATCTCGCACGGCTCTGAGATCTTGACATTCATTGGTGTTGTGGGTGTGGAGGTCGTGGTACACGCAGTACTGTCCGCCCTTGTATGACTCAGGCTGATCCCTGCCTCGCTTGGTGTCCGATTCCGCTGCTAGCACGACAGCCCCCTTGCGCTTCATGTCCTTGACCTTGAGCTTCTTTTCTTCCGGGTCGGCTGCTAGGAGCACGAGGAGGGAGAGACGCCCTTCCTCATCCCTAGCGCACTTGGTCGCCAAGTTGAACAGCTCCAGGGATGTGCACAGGTCTTCATGGATTGCTAGCTCTTCCTTCATCTTGACGTCGCACACGCCGTCGGAGAAGGCTGAGATGATGGCTTCTTCAGTCACCTTGGGGATCTTGAGGCGAGCGTAGTTGAAGCGCTGGATGTACTTCTGCAGGGTTTCTCCTGGCTGTTGCTTGATGCGGCGCAGGTCGCTCATGGCTGGGGGCCGGTCGCGAGTGCCCTGGAAGTTGGCGATGAAGCGGGTGCGCATCTCGCTCCAGGAGGAGATCGTGTCGGGCGCCAGGTTTAGGAGCCAGGTGCGAGCGCCGTCCTTGAGCGCCATGGGGAACCAATTCGCCATGACCTTCTCGTCTTCGTTGGAGGCTACAATGCCCAGCTCATAGAGCTGCAGGAACTCCGCGGGGTCCGCTGTGCCATCGTAGCGGGGAGGGAGGTCAGGCTTGAACTTGCCTGGCCATGTGACGCTGCGCAGCTCGGGGGTGAAGGCGAGGCAGCCCGCCATGGCCACCGGCGCCCTTTGCTGGTGCTGGACTTGTTCTTGTGGGTCACCACGCGCCGTCACTGGGAGCAGCGCGGGGTTTTGTTGTGGAGGCGCTGGGGCACGATCTTGGCGCGCCGGTGCTGGGAGCGCGCGAGCACCTTCCCGGGCACGTCGGATCTCGTGGCAGCTCCCTTCTTGCTGCGCAGGCGCCGGACGTGAAGGGTCTCGCCCTGGGGCTGCATGCCTTGGAGCCAAGGCACCTTCTTGGGGAGGAGGCGGCGGAGGCGCCTCCTGATCCTCGCCGCCTGCACGGGACGGAGGGCGAGGCAGCGAGAGGGACCGCAAGGGGGAGCCCCCTGCGGCACTGACGAGCTCGGTGATGCGGGCGAGCCAGTCCTCATAGAGGTTGTCGACGGGGCGATAGTGCAGGAGCTCCCGCGCTAAGAGCAGTGAGGCGCGCACATCCATGGGTGCGCGACGGGCATGGGACGACGAGCCAGCTGGAGTCAGCGACGTGGTGGCGGTGCGGCCATCCCGTTGCACCGAGGGGTGCTAGGACGTGGCCTGCTGCTCGTTCCCCGCCGGGCCGGTGGCGGCGCTGGCGGTGGGTGACGGGGAACGATGAGGGGGGCCGCCGACAGGCGCCGTTTGGGCGACGCGAGTGGCGTGAGCCGCCCGGTGTTCGGCGCGACCCCGACGAACGTCAGCCATTGACACGACGGAAGATCACACGCGAACAGGGGAAGGAAGATTCCGGCGCACCCCTACCTGGCGCGCCAAATGTCGGGTTTTGGGTTCCGGCAAACCCTTGAGGTTCGAACACTGGGGTGCACGTGGATATCTCTCCCCTACCGATCTACGTCCGATCCTCTCGTGCGAACTAAGATGAAAATGATGAACAACACAAGAGACACGATGTTTATACTGGTTCGGGCCACCGTTGTGGTGTAATACCCTACTCCAGTGTGTGGTGTGGTGGATTGCCTCTAGGGATGATGATGGACAGTACAAGGGAAGAACAGCCTCGCGAGAGGTGTTCTTGAGCTGGTGCGATGAACTGCTAGGGTGAGTTCGGTCGCCTCTCTCTCTCTCTGCTGGGGTTCTACCAGATCTCTCCGGGGTGTTCCCTCTACTCTATGGTGGCTAGCTCTATTTATAGAGGCCCTGGGCCTCTCCCCAAATAATGAGCGGGAAGGGCGCCAACAATTGGCCATTTCGAAGGGGAACATGTAGTACAAGTTATCCTGACCAAAGGTGTTCTTCGGCTGCCAAAGGCACTGGCGTCTTGGGCTCCATGGTGACCTCCGTCCTGCTGGTCTTGGTCTCGTTGCACCGGAATGGTAACCTTTGCCTGATGCCTTGGCCTGTGCTTGCCCCCTTTGCACCAAAGGGGAAACAAGGACACTGCACAGGCCGGCGCCCGCCTGCCGCCCACCTGGTCTCGATCGTCATGGCTTGCGTCATGGGTTCCTCGCGAGGTACCCTTGCCTTGATCTCTCCGCCTCCTTGCGAGCCTGCCTAATGAGGCTGCCTCTGAGGAAGCTTCCTGTCATTCGCCCCGCGAGGCTTGGCACCTCGCGAGGGTCTTGAGCTTGAGCTGATGAAGATGGGCCGCGCTAGGCCCCTGCCTGAGCCACGCCACAGGCCGCAGGCAGGCAAGTCTGGGGACCCCCATTCCCAGAACGCCGACACCATATGGCTCCAGAATCAGGCGAGCACCCTCCTTCAAAGGAGGGGGGGTGTGCCAATTCCTCCGGCGGCCCCTGTCCACCCAAGGGCGCCGGATGACCTGATGGAGGCGCTACGAGGCGCCTCCGTTGTGTACGAGCATCGTGTCCTTATGGGTGCGGTGATCGAGAAGGTTCAGTCCGCCAAGAGTGGACTAGACGAAGCCTACAACAATTTGTTGATAGGTTTCGAGGTAAGTGACATAGAAAGAGGAAAACCCCATGTATTCAGTAGCCCCTGAGACACTGTCCGGAGTTCGGCAGGAAGAACCAGACAGAGGTTAAGGTTCGACTCCAAGAGACTAACAGAATATGTATGAATAAGCAAGCATCGCTGTTGGCCGTGACCTTGCATACTGCCGGGGTCCCCAAGCTGAAGCGGAAGCTAGAGCGGACCGAGAACGAGCTCGGCGAGGTTAAGGTTCGGCTCCAAGAGAAGCAAGGTGAGGAAAGACTTGCTATATGTTCAGGAAAGGATAAGCGCTGTGTAGTGACAGCGGTATCATTATGTGTGCAGAAGCCGCGGCCGAGGTTGAGGCCCTGAAGAAGGCCCTGGGCAAGGACGAGGAGAAGGTTGTCCAGTAGTAGGCCGATTGTAAGAAGCTCAAGGCCCGGGTCAAAGAAGTCCAGCAGGAGCTCCAGGATGCGGTGAAAAAATGCGAGACCTTGGAGCATGATGCGTCGGTTCAAGGGACCGAACTCGCCAACGCTCGTCAAAGCGCGGAGACTGCCCGGAATGAGGCCTAGGCTGCCCTCCAGGAGATCCAGGAGGCCAAGAAGATCATGGCGGGTAAGGTATTTAAGATGCAAAGCAAGTATGCGGAGAAGCAATACCTTTTACTAACTCGAGTTCGGAGTTCCCCAGGGGCCTTCGCAGATTTGCCACACAGTGTATCCGATGCCGTGGAGTTCTATCGAGCCGAAGGAGGGGGTTCCACGGAGAGGCTATTCTGGTCGCAGTATGCGGCGCCGGAGGATCTCGTGTCCTTCGCCCATCAGCTTAAACAGCTAGTGGAGCTACATAGGGTGGCCGAACTAGCCATTAAGGATTTGATAATCCGGCTATGGCCAGCCGAAGCTATGCCCAGCAGCTACTTCGGACTCGTGAGGCGGGTGGTGAATGCCTGTCCTCGGCTGGACGTCGTGAAGCGCTCGGCCTATATTGAAGGTGCGGGCATGGCCTTCGCCCGTTGCAAGATGTGGTGGGCGAAGATGGATGCCGTAGAGGTGACCAGGGGCACCGGAGGGCAAGGAGCACCGTACACTAGAACGGTATTTTGCGGATGTCCTGGAGGGGTCTCGCCTTGCGGCAGCACAATGTTCACAGGACATTGTGTTTGAATGAATGTATTCATGTTTGCCTTTGCCTTGTATTATGAGAAACAAAGCTTGTTTTGTTAATGCAATTTTGTTATGCTTTGATTGTTTCCTCTTGTGCGGCCGTGTTATATGTAATCTGAGGGTTATCCAGTCATCGGCTTCTGCCCTCACGTAGATAGTACGGAGGTGTTCGGGATGGAATCTAAACAATCTTGATCCAATTACATGGTCCTTGAAGGAGTTGTTTAGCTCAACGAACAAGGCAATCGGACTATATGGCTTAAACGCCCTCACTTAGCCATAGGAGTTTTATAATAAAGCATGGGTGCAGCCCCTGGTTCGAGCCAGGGTGTTGTCATCATCTGATCGGGAAATGCCGATCTTTCGCATAATGCGGATAAAATCTCCAACAATTTGTAACCCTCGAGTAGTTGACTGGCTCTCGCCGTATCATGACAGTCAGTTTTCGGCTTTCTCTACTGAGGTGCTCGTCCGGTCCAAGCCAGGGCACAATCGCAGTAGTTCTCCCTTTACTACCCTAGCCGATGGAGCGGAACATAGGGTAGCAAGCACAGGAGCCGGGCAACCCAACTATTGACCAAAGACATGATTCGGAGCCAATGCATATAATGCTAGATTCGGGGTGCCGAACTTATATGTAAGAAGTGTTCGGACTGTGCTGCCGTATTGTGGGGCGATAGGTAGCCCCTGGCGAATATGAAACGTAAAATAGTGTCGATGTAGTGGAGAGGCAGATCGAAATAAAACGAAGTAAGAAGTGAAAAACACAGGGACTAGGCCATGAACCATTTTTATTATAACTGGATGTATACGTCAAGGTGTATCTTGTACAGATGGTGCTAGAAGTATCCGACCATTTAACGTGCCGGAATCAGTATGGCGCAGCGTGCAGGTCCTGAGAAATAAGTGTGAATACCGTCAAGAACGTGTAAAGGTTACCCTACACACCTATGTTGCTTGCCTCCGTTGCATTTCAGTCCTTCTAGAGGACTTGATCTCAGGCCTGCGAAAAAAGGTTCCTGTAATGAGAAAAATAAGTAAAAGTATGTGTGTCCGGGATCGGTTTTGCCGAATTATAGCCCCCAGATTGTCTCGTGCCTCCGTCGATGTCCATGGTATTTTGAGTGCGTAATTGTGTATGCATGGTACGAATGCCACTACCTCATTGGGGCTGGGACGGAGGCCGAATTACTAGTCGAGCTCTTGACGAGCCGCGATGTCCTGTTGCAGTGTAGTCCGGACCCTCTTGATGGTGTCCAGGGGCTCGACAGCTCGATTACAATGCTGCTTGAGAAGACCGTTTTGTACTTCTGCTGCCAGGGCGGCAGTTTTCTCCTCTGTTCGGAGGGAGCGTTCCATATTGCCATTGATAGTTATGATGCCGCGTGGACCGGGCATGTTAAGCTTGAGATAAGCATAGTGTGGCACATCGTTAAATCTAGCAAACGCAGTTCGTCCGAGAAGTGTGTGGTAGCCGCTACGGAAGGGGACGATATCGAAGATTAACTCTTCACTTTGGAAGTTTTCTGGAGAACCGAAGACCACCTCCAGCGTGATTGAGCCCGTACAACGGGCCTCTACACTTGGTATGACTCCTTTAAGGGTAGTCTTTGTTGGTTTGACTCGTGAGGGATTAATGCCCATCTTCTGTACTGTATCCTGGTACAGCAGATTGAGGCTGCTTCCACCATCCATCAGGACTTGTGTGAGGTGGAATCCGTCGATGATTGGGTCAAGGACCAGTGTGGCCGAATCGCCATGGCGGATACTAGTCGGATGATCTCATCGATTGAAAGTGACCGGAAATGACGACCATGGATTGAACTTGGGGTTGCGACTAGCTCTACCGCGTAGACGTCCCTGAGTGCTCGCTTGCACTCCTTTCTGGGGATGTGCATGGCGTATATCATGTTCACCGTTTTGACTTGGGGGGGGGGGGGGGTTCTTCTGTCCCCCGGTGTTCGACTGCCGGGGCTCTGCATCATCGTCCTCACTTTCTGATCCCTTTTCTTTGTTTTTGGCATTTAACTTGCCCGCCTACTTGAACACCCAACAATCCCTGTTGGTATGATTGGCTTGCTTATCCGGGGTGCCGTGAATTTGGCACGAATGGTCGAGTATGCGGTCCAGGCTGGAAGGTCCTTCGTTGTTTCTTTTGTAGGGCTTCTTCCGTTGGCCGAACTTGGAGCCATTGAATCCGGGTTGACTGTGGTGTCCTTGGTGTTGTCGCAGTTGCTTCGGCGTTCGTGTCTATTGCGCCGGAGCTTGCCGGTGCTGTTCTTGGCCTCGGTGGGGCCTGCCTCGCTGGCTGTGTTTTTGCTACGGGCCAGCCAGCTGTCCTCGCCTGCGCAAAAGCGGGTCATGAGTGCCGTAAGGGCTGCCATTGACTTCAGTTTTTCTTGTCCGAGGTGGCGTGCTAGCCATTCTTCACGGATGCTGTGCTTCAAGGCTGCTAGGGCCTCGGCATCCGGACAGTCAACAATTTGGTTCTTCTTGGTTAGGAACCTAGTCCAGATTTTTCTGGCTGATTCTCCAAGTTGTTGAACTATGTGGCTTAGGTCATAGGCGTCTGGTGGCCGGACATAAGTTCCTTGGAAGTTGTCGAGGAAAGCCTCTTCCAAGTCTTCCCAGCTGCCGATGGAGTTCTCCGGCAGACTATTTAACCAGTGGCGAGCTGGTCCTTTGAGCTCTAATGGGAGGTATTTGATGACGTGGAGGTCGTTTCCTCAGGCCATGTGGATGTGGAGGATGAAATCCTCAATCCATACTGCAGGATCGGTTGTGCCATCGTATGATTCGATATTGACAGGCTTGAACCCCTCGGGGAATTCATGATCCAATACTTCATCTGTGAAGCGGAGCGGGTGTGCGGCGCCTCTATATCGGGCCGCATCGTGGCGGAGCTCTAAAGGAGTCCGTCTGTGGCATTCGGCTCGAACGTGGTTAGGTTTGTCGCGTCTAAATACGTAGCCGTCGTCGTGCCTCGAGGCACGTCCTTGTGATCCGTAGATCGATCTTGTGTGTCCTGCTCTACTATCCAGGGTCTGTTGGAGGTCGTACGTATGACTCCGGACTTTTCCGTCCCTATTTTGACGGGGTGGTGGGGTGGTCTGCTGTTCGGCCTGAGTTGCCGCTTTATCTCGACTGCGGGGTGATACGTCCATTTTGCATCATGCTTTTATATTGATATTTATTGCATTATGGGCTATTATTACACATTATGTCACAATACTTATGCATATTCTCTCTTATTTTACAAGGTTTACATAAAGAGGGAGAATGCCGGCAGCTGGGATTCTGGGCTGGAAAAGGAGCAAATATTAGAGACCTATTCTGCACAGCTCCAAAAGTCCTGAAACTTCACGGAAGTCATTTTCAGAATATATAAAAAATACTGAGTGCAAGAAGTTCCAGAGGGGGGCCACACCCTGGCCACGAGGGTGGGGGGGGGGGCGCTACCCCTTGGACGCGCCCCCTGCCTCGTGACCCCCTGGTGGCCCTCAAATGCCCATCTTCTTCTATATGGAGTCTTTCGTTGAGGAAAAAAATCATAAGCAAGCTTTCGGGACGAGACTCTGCCGCCACGAGGCGGAACCAATCTAGGGCTCTGGCGGAGCTGTTTTGCCGGGGATACTTCCCTCCGGGAGGGGGAAATCATCGCCATCATCATCATCAACGATCCTCTCATCGGGAGGGGGTCAATCTCCATCAACATCTTCACCAACACCATCTCCTCTCAAACCCTAGTTCATCTCTTGTATCCAATTCTTGTCTCTAAGTCTGGGATTGGTACTTGTGGGCTGCTAGTAGTGTTAATTACTCCTTGTAGTTGATGCTAGTTGGTTTATTTGGTGGAAGATCATATGTTCAGATCCTATATGCATATTAATACCCCTCTGATTATGAACATGAATATTCTTTGTGAGTAGTTACATTTGTTCCTGAGGACATGGGAGAAGTCTTGCTATTAGTAGTCATGTGAATTTGGTATTCGTTCGATATTTTGATGAGATGTATGTTGTCTCTCCTCTAGTGGTGTTATGTGAACATCGACTACATGACACTTCACCATTATTTGGGCCTAGAGGAAGGCATTGGGAAGTAATAAGTAGATGATGGGTTGCTAGAGTGACAGAAGCTTAAACCCTAGTTTATGCGTTGCTTCGTAAGGGGCTGATTTGGATCCATATGTTTCATGCTATGGTTAGGTTTACCTTAATACTTTTGTTGTAGTTGCGGATGCTTGCGATAGAGGTTAATCATAAGTGTGATGCTTGTCCAAGTAAGGACAACACCCTAGCACCGGTCCACCCACATATCAGATTATCAAAGTACCAAACGCGAATCATATGATCGTGATGAAACCTAGCTTGACGATAATTCCCATGTGTCCTCGGGAGCGCTTTTCTCTATATAAGAATTTGTCCAGGCTTGTCCTTTGCTACAAAAAGGATTGGGCCACCTTGCTGCACTTTATTTACTTCTGTTACTTGTTGCTCGTTACAAATTATCTTGTCACAAAACTATCTGTTACCTATAATTTCAGTGCTTGCAGAGAATACCTTGCTGAAAACCGCTTATCATTTCCTTCTGCTCCTCGTTGGGTTCGACACTCTTACTTATCTAAAGGACTATGATAGATCCCCTATACTTGTGGGTCATCAAGACTCTTTTCTGGAGTCGTTGCCGGGGAGTGAAGCGCCTTTGGTGGTGGAATTTGGTAAGGAAAATTTATATAGTGTGCTGAAATTTACTGTCACTTGTTACTATGGAAAGAAATCCTCTGAGGGGCTTGTTTGGGGTATCTTCACCCTGACCAGTAGAGCAAAGAGTTGCTCCTCAGTCTATTGAACCTACTGAAAATGAAAATATCTGCTTTGAAATTTCTTCGGGTATGATAGAAAAACTGCTAGCTAATCCTTTTGCAGGAGATGGAACATTACATCCTGATGAGCACCTAATATATGTGGATGAAGTTTGTGGATTATTTAAGCTTGCAGGTATGCTCGATGATGTTATCAAGAAGAATGTCTTCCCTTTATGTTTGGAGGGAGACGCATTGACATGGTATAGGCTATGTGATGATATGGGATCATGGAACTACAAATGATTGAAATTGGAATTTCATCAAAAGTTTTATCTTATGCATCTTGTTCATCGTGATCATAACTATATATATAATTTTTGGCTTCACGAAGGACAAAGCATTGCTCAAGCTTGGGGGAGGCTTAAGTCAATGTTATATTCATGCCCCAATCATGAGCTCTCAAGAGAAATGTTTATTCAAAAAATTTATGCTCGGCTTTCTGATAACAACCGCACCATGCCCGATACTTCTTGTGCTGGCTCTTTTATGATGAAGACTATTGAATTCAAATGGGATTTATTGGAAAGAATTAAACGCAACTCTAAAGATTGGGATCTCGACGAAGGTAATGAGTCAGGTATGACACCTAAGTTTGATTGTGTTAAATCTTTTATGGATACCGATGTTTTTCGTAAATTTAGCACTAAATATGGACTTGACTCTGAAATAGTAGCTTCTTTTTGTGAATCTTTTGCTACTTATATTGATCTCCATAAAGAGAAGTGGTTTAAATATCATCCTCCCATTGAAGTAAAAGTAGATGCACCTATTAAAGTTGAAGAAAAGACTGTCACTTATAATGATCCTATTATTCCTACTGCTTATGTTGAGAAACCACCTTTTCCTGTTAGGATAAAAGATCATGCTAAAGCTTCAATTGTGGTTCATAAAAGCAATATTAGAACCTATACACCTCCTAAGCAAGTTAAAGTTGAACCTAATAATGATATTGTTAAGGATCTCTTGGTTGATAATATTGATAGGCATGTTATTTATTTCTGTGATGAAACTGCTAGAATTGCTAAACCTTTTGCTAAAGATAAACATAGACCTGTGGTAGGCATGCCTGTTATTTCTGTTAAAATAGGAGATCATTGTTATCATGGCTTGTGTGATATGGGTGCTAGTGCTAGTGCAATACCTATTGACTTATACAGAGAAATTATGCATGATATTGCACCTGTTGAGTTAGAAGAAATTGATGTCACCATTAAACTTGCCAATAGAGATACTATTTCACCAATGGGAATTGTTAGAGATGTTGAAGTCTTGTGTGGAAAACTAAATATCCTGCTGATTTTCTTGTTCTTGGTTCCCCACAAGATAGCTTTTGCCCCATTATGTTTGGTAGACCCTTCTTAAACACTATTACTGCTAGGATAGACTGCAAAAAGGATGTTATTACTATTGGTTTAGGTGATATGTCTCATGAGTTCAACTTTTCTAAATTTCGTAGACAACACCGTGAAGAAGAATTGCCTAGTAAAGATGAAATTATTGGTCTTGCTTCTATTGCCGTACCTCCTAGTGATCCTTTAGAACAATATTTGCTAGACCATGAAAATGATATGTATATGAATGAAAGAAGGGAAATAGATGAGGTGTTCTTTAAACAGGGACCTATTCTGAAACACAACTTGCGTGTTGAATTCTTAGGGTATCCCCCTCCACCCAAGGATAGGGCCACCATGCTGCACTTTATTTACTTTTTTTACTTGTTGCTCGTTACAAATTATCTTATCACAAAACTATTTGTTACCTATAATTTCAGTGCTTGCAGAGAATACCTTCCTGAAAACCGCTTATCATTTCCTTCTGCTCCTCATTGGGTTCGACACTCTTAATTATCGAAAGGACTACGATAGCGTTTGGGCCGCCGGTGCTTGGACTGTGTCTCGGAGGTTTTGTTCGTATCCGTCTCTTCTTTGTCGTCGCCAGATCCTTTAGGTGTATCAACCATGTACACGTCATATGAAGAGGTGGTCGTCCATCGTCCAGTGAATGGCGGGTCTTGGCCTTGCTCCTTGTCAGCATCATCGTCCATACCGTCGATGTCTTCGGAGCCATAGTCAAGCCCTGATGACCCACAAGTATAGGGGATCTATCGTAGTCCTTTCGATAACTAAGACTGTCGAACCCAACGAGGAGCAGAAGGAAATGATAAACGGTTTTCAGCAAGGCATTCTCTGCAAGTACTGAAATAAGTGGTAACAGATAGTTTTGTGATGAGATAATTTGTAACAAGCAACAAGTAACAAATGTAAATAAATTGCAGCAAGGTGTCCCAATCCTTTTTGTATCAAAGGACAAGCCTGGACAAACTCTTATATAAGGAAAAGCGCTCCCGAGGACACATGGGAATATCGTGAAGCTAGTTTTCATCACGTTCATATGATTCGCGTTCGGTACTTTGATAATTTGATATGTGGGTGGACTGGTGCTTGGGTGTTGTTCTTACTTGGACAAGCATCCCACTTATGATTAACCTCTATTGCAAGCATCCACAACTACAACAAAAGTATTAAGGTAAACCTAACCATAGCATGAAACATATGGATCCAAATCAGCCCCTTACGAAGCAACGCATAAACTAGGGTTTAAGCTTCTGTCACTCTAGCAACCCATCATATACTTATTACTTCCCAATGCCTTCCTCTAGGCCCAAATAATGGTGAAGTGTTATGTAGTCGACGTTCACATAACACCACTAGAGGCTAGACAACATACATCTCATCAAAATATCGAACGAATACCAAATTCACATGACTACTAATAGCAAGACTTCTCCCTTGTCCTCAGGAACAAACGTAACTACTCACAAAGCATAAACATGTTCATAATCAGAGGGGTATTAATATGCATAAAGGATCTGAACATATGATCTTCCACCAATTAAACCAACTAGCATCAACTACAAGGAGTAATTAACACTACTAGCAACCTACTAGCACCAATCCCGGACTTGAAGACAAGAATCGGATCCAAGAGATGAACTAGGGTTTTGAGATGAGATGGTTCCGATGAAGATGTTGATGGAGATTGCCCTCTCCCAATGAAAGGAGCGTTGGTGATGACGATGGCGATGATTTCCCCCTCCGGGAGGGAAGTTTCCCCGGCAGAACAGCTCTGCCGGAGCTCTAGGTTGGATCCGCCAAGGTTCCTCCTCGTGGCAGTGGAGTTTCGTCCCGAAAGGTTGCTTCTCATTTTTTTCTCGTTGAAAGACTTCATATAGGAGAAGATGGTCATCGGAGAGCCACCAGGGGGCCCACAAGGCAGGGGGCGCGCCCTAGGAGGGGCACCCCCACCCTCGTGAGAAGGGTGTGGGCCCCCTAGTGTTCATCTTTGGCGAGGATTTTTCATTATTTAGTATAAGGTGTTCCGTGGAGTTTCAGGACTTTTGGAGTTGTGCAGAATAGGTCTCTAATATTTGCTCCTTTTCCAGCCTAGAATTCCAACTGTCGGCATTCTCCCTCCTTATGTAAACCTTGTAAAATAAGAGAGAATAGCCATAAGTATTGTGACATAATGTGAAATAACAACCCATAATGCAATAAATATTGATATAAAAGCATGATGCAAAATGGACGTATCAAGTCCCCCAAGCTTAGACCTCGCTTGTCCTCAAGCGAAAAGCCGAAATCGAAAAATATGTCCACAAGTTCAGAGATGAAGGTGTCTAAAATACGGACATGAGGGCATCATGATCATTCTTATAACAGCAACTTATATAATTTTTGTCATATGATCTCTAATTCTAGAGTAATAACTCAATCACAATATCAAGTATGAATCGTAAACTTCATTGAGAAGTAACAAACTACAATCTCGGTCATTGAAGCAATTGCAATTTATCATAACATAGGAAAGAGTCAATGTATAAGAGCTTTTCAGCAAGTCCACATACTCAACTATCATATAATCTTTCACAATTGCTGACACTCACGCAATACTTATGGGTGTGGAGTTTTAATCAGACACAGAGAAAGATAGGGGCTTATAGTCTTGCCTCCCAATGTTTTACCTCAAGGGTAATGTCAACAGTAATAGTTCATGAAAACTCACATCCAATTAGCCATATATACTAGGATCTTTCCAACATACTGTGCTTGCCAAAGGATAAAGTGTAAAAAGGAAGGGTGAAAATCACCATGACTCTTGCATAAGGTAGAAGATAATGATAAAAGATAGGCCCTTCGCAGAGGGAAGCAGAGGTTGCCATGCGCTTTTATGGTTGGATGCACAAAATATTAATGGGAAAGAACGCCACTTTATATTGCCCCTTGTGATATGAACCTTTATTATGCAGTCCGTCGCTTTTATTACCTCCACATCACAAGATCGTATAAAGCTTATTTCTCCCACACCAATCAATCATACATATTTAGAGAGCAATTTTTATTGCTTTGCACCGATGACAACTTACTTGAAGGATCTTATTCAATCCATAGGTAGATATGGTGGACTCTCATGGCAAAACTGGTTTAAGGGTATTTGGAAGCACAAGTAGTATCTCTACTTGGTGAAATGAATTTGGCTAGCATGAGGGGGAAAGGAAAGCTCAACATGTTGGAAGATCCAAGACGATATAATTTATCTCAGATGTAAGAAAACATAACCCATTACGTTGTCTTCCTTGTCCAATGTCAACTCTTTAGCATGTCATATTTTAATGAGTTCTCAAAATCATAAAAGATGTCCAAGATAGTATATAGTATATCTATATGTGAAGACCTCTCTTTCTTTATTACTTCCTATTAATTGCAACGATGACCAAAACTATGCTTGTCAACTCTCAACAACTTTTATTCATCATACTTTTTCTATGTGAGCTCATTACTCTCCATGAGATCCATATGATCTCTTTGTTTCTTTTTATTTCTTTCTCTTATCTTTTATTCACTTAGGATCATGGCAAAACAATCAAGCCCTTGACTCAACACTAATCTTTATTACATAGCTCACGGACTCGATTACATAGAAGGATAGCAAAGCAAAACTCACAACTAGATCATGCCATAAACTTTATTCTACTAGATCAAAATACTACTAATAGGATCGAACTAAGGAAAACGGTAAAGATAAAGGTGAGGGTGATACAATACCGGGGCACTCCCCCAAGCTTGGAAGTTTCCAAGTGGAGTGCCCATACCCAGATACTCAATTCTTCTTTGTTGGAGGAGACGGTGGTGATTTTGTTGATGACGTAGGCTTCTTCCTTAATTTGCGCTTGAGGACAGAATTTTGGTCCCTTAGGTCCTCGATCTCCTGCTCCAAGCTCAGTATCTTTTTGCATAGTTCCTGCTTGTTCTCCTGCAAGAGGCGAAAAGGGATAAACTCGATCTTAGGTTTCTTTACCCTATCCGGGATGCTTGACTTTTTGAACTCCACATGCATGTCCCCAGGTTGAGGTAGTGGGACTTCATCTTCATCTGAGCTCGTCTCCTCCTTTCCCTTGGGTTCATAGTCTTCTTCTTCTTCCATAGTCCAACCACAATGCTCCACATCCCCATAGACCTTAGGATCTGCAAGGTAATTAGCCACATAGCTTTCTCCTTCCGAATCCTGGGACGACATGTTGCTCTGTCTGCAGCAAGACAACTCAAAACAAAGACAAGGAACTTTTGCGTGATACGGGAGTCAAAACCCCCGGGAGATTATATAATGAATTTTTACTGACCAAAATACGCATCGTGCAAGAAAACGGAGTCCGGAAGGCACACGAGGTGCTCATGAGGTAGGGGGCGCGCCCAGGGGGGTAGGGCGCGCCCTCCACCCTCGTGAGGCCCTCGTGTCCTTCCCGGACTGCTACCTAATTTTCTATTTTTCTAAATATTCCAAAACAAAGAAATATTGCCTTAAATATTGTTTCGTTACTTACCGTACCACATACCTATTCCTTCTCGGAGTCTGAAACGTTCTAGAAAGTGTCCCTTATGTATTCCTCCGGGGTTACGGTTTCAATAATATTGGTTTCAACATTTATGGGATTACCTGAGATATAATGTTTGATTCTTTGACCGTTTACCACCTTCAGATTTGTGCCTTCAAAGTTGTTGATTTTTATGGCACCAGAACGATAGACCTCCTCGATAACATAGTGGCCTTCCCATTTAGAGAGAAGTTTCCCTGCAAAAAATCTTAAACGAGAGTTGTATAGCAATACATAATCACCTACATTAAACTCACGCTTTTGTATCCTTTTGTCATGCCATCTTTTAACCTTTTCTTTAAACAACTTGGCATTTTCATAAGCTTGGGTTCTCCATTCATCAAGTGAGCTAATATCAAATAACCTCTTTTCACCGGCAAGTTTGAAATCATAGTTGAGCTCTTTAATAGCCCAATATGCCTTATGTTCTAGTTCGAGAGGTAAGTGACATGCTTTTCCATATACCATTTTATACGGAGACATACCCATAGGATTTTTATATGCAGTTCTATAGGCCCATAATGCATCATCAAGTTTCTTGGACCAATTCTTTCTAGACCTATTGACAGTCTTTTGCAAAATTAATTTGAGTTCTCTATTACTCAATTCTACTTGACCACTAGACTGTGGGTGATACGGAGATGCAATTCTATGATTGACGTCATATTTAGCAAGCATTTTACGGAAAGCACCATGAATAAAATGTGAACCACCATCAGTCATTAAATATCTAGGGACTCCAAACCTCGGAAAAATAACTTCTTTAAGCATTTTAATAGAAGTGTTATGATCAGCACTACTAGTTGGAATAGCTTCTACCCACTTAGTAACGTAATCAACAACAACTAAAATATGTGTATATCCATTAGAGGCAAGAAAAGGTCCCATATAATCAAAGCCCCAAACATCAAACGGTTCAATAACAAGGGAATAGTTCATAGGCATTTCTTGACGTCTACTAATATTACCAATTCTTTGACATTCATCACAATATAGGACAAACTTACGGGCATCCTTGAAGAGAGTAGGCCAATAAAAACCGGATTGCAATACCTTATGTGCAGTTCTATCTCCCGCGTGGTGTCCTCCATAAGTTTCAGAGTGGCACTTGCGTAGGATCTGTTCCTGTTCATGCTCAGGTACACAACGTCTAATAACACCATCTACTCCTTCTTTATAAAGATGTGGGTCATCCCAAAAGTAATGTCTCAAATCATAGAAGAATTTTTCCTTTTGTTGGTATGTGAGGCTAGGTGGTATAAATTTAGCAACTATGTAATTAGCATAATCAGCATACCAAGGGGTACTACGAGAAGTACTTATGACATTTAATTGTTCATCAGGAAAGCTATCATCAATAGGTAGTGGGTCATCAAGAACATTCTCTAACCTAGATAAGTTGTCTGCAACGGGGTTCTCAGCTCCTTTTCTATCAACAATATGCAAATCAAATTCTTGTAGCAAGAGAACCCATCTAATAAGTCTAGGTTTAGCATCTTTCTTCTCCATAAGATATTTAATAGCAGCATGATCAGTGTGGATAGTTACTTTAGAATCAACAATATAAGGTCTGAACTTATCACAAGCAAATACAACTGCTAAAAGTTCTTTTTCAGTAGTAGCATAATTTCTTTGAGCATTGTCTAGAGTCTTACTAGCATAATGGATAACATTTAATTTCTTATCAACTCTTTGCCCTAGAACAGCACCTACAACATAATCGCTAGCATCACACATAATTTCAAAGGGTAAATTCCAATCAGGTGGCTTAACAATAGGTGCAGAGACTAATGCTTTCTTAAGTATTTCAAATGCTTCTACACAATCATCATCAAAGACAAATGGTATATCTTTTTGTAATAAATTAGTCAGAGGCCGAGAAATTTTTGAGAAGTCCTTGATGAACCTCCTATAAAATCCGGCGTGACCAAGGAAACTTCTTATACCTTTGATGTCCTTGGGACATGGCATCTTTTCAATAGCATCAACCTTGGCTTTATCAACTTCAATACCTCTTTCTGAAACTTTATGCCCCAAGACAATACCTTCATTAACCATAAAGTGGCACTTGTCCCAATTCAAGACAAGATTAGTTTCTTCACATCTCTGCAAAACTCGATCAAGATTGCTCAAGCAATCATCAAAAGAAGATCCATAGACGGAAAAGTCGTCCATGAAAATCTCACAAATCTTTTCAAAAAAGTCAGAGAATATAGCCATCATGCATCTTTGAAAGGTAGCAGGTGCATTACATAAACTAAAAGGCATACGTCTATAAGCAAAAGTACCAAAAGGGCATGTAAAAGTAGTCTTTGATTGATCTTTAGCCGACAGTAGTATTTGAGAGAAACCAGAATAACCATCTAGAAAGCAGTAATGTGTATGTTTGCATAATCTTTCTAGCATTTGATCGATAAAAGGTAAGGGGTAATGATCTTTCTTAGTAGCCTTATTTAATTTGCGGAAATCAATTACCATCCTATAACCTATAATAATTCTTTGTGGAATCAATTCATCTTTATCATTAGGAACAACAGTAATACCTCCCTTCTTAGGGACACAATGAACAGGCATTACCCACTGACTATCAGCAACAGGATAAATCTCCAGAAGCTTTAGTATTTCTTTTCTTACCGCTTCTTTCATTTTAAGATTCAGACATCGTTGAGGATCACGAACTGGTTTGGCATTTGCTTCCAAATTTATTTTATGTTGACATAGAGTGGGACTAATGCCCTTAAGATCATCAAGAGTATATCCAATAGCAGCACGGTGCTTCTTCAGAGTTTTCAATAATCTTTCTTCTTCATGCTCTGAAAGGTTAGCACTAATAGGATATATCTTATTTTCATCAAGATAAGCATATTTAAGATTATCAGGCAACGGTTTAAGCTCAAACACGGGAACACCCTTAGGTGGAGGAGGATCCCCTAGGATTTCAACAGGCAAATTGTGTTTTAGCATAGGTTCTTGTTTAAAGAATACTTCATCCATTTCCCTTCTTTCATTCATAAACATATCATTCTCATGGTCTAGCAAATATTGTTCTAAAGGATCATTAGGAGGTACAGCCATAGAAGCAAGACCAATAATTTCATCCTTACTAGGCAATTCTTCTTCATGGTGTTGTTTACTAAATTTAGAGAAATTAAACTCATGAGTCATATCATCCAAGCCAATAGTAACAACATTCTTTTCGCAGTCTATCCTAGCATTAACTGTATTCAAGAAGGGTCTACCAAATATAATGGGACAAAAGCTATCTTGTGGAGAACTAAGAACAAGAAAATCAGCATGATATTTAGTTTTCCCGCACAAGACTTCAACATCTCTAACAATTCCCATTGCTGAAATAGTATCTCTATTAGCAAGTTTAATTGTGACATCAATATCTTCTAACTTAGCATGTGCAATTTCATGCTTGATTTCTTTATACAAGTCATAAGGTATAACACTAGCACTAGCACCCATATCACATAAGCCATGATAACAATGATCTCCCATTTTAACAGAAATAACAGGCACACCTACCACAAGTTTATGTTTATCTTTAGCACAAGGTTTAGCAATTCTAGCAGTTTCACCGTAGAACTGGATAACATGCCCATCAATATTATCAGACAAGAGCTCTTTAACAATAGCAATATTAGGTTCAACTTTAACTTGCTTAGGAGGTGTATATGTTTTAATATTGCTTTTACGAACCACAGTTGAAGCTTTAGCATGATCCTTTATCCTAACAGGGAAAGGTGGTTTCTCAACATAACAAGTAGGAACAATAGGATCATTATAAGTGACAGTCTTTTCTTCAACTTTAATAGGTGCAGCTACTTTTACTTCTATGGGAGGATGATACTTAAACCACTTCTCCTTAGGAAGATCAACATAAGTAGCAAAAGATTCACAGAAAGAAGCTACTATCTCAGAATCAAGTCCATATTTAGTGCTAAACTTACGGAAAATATCGGTATCCATAAAAGATTTAACACAATCAAACTTAGGTGTCATACCTGACTCCTTACCATTGTCTTGGTCCCAATCTTCAGAGTTGTGTTTAATTCTATCCAATAAATCCCATCAGAATTCAATAGTCTTCATCATAAAAGAGCCAGCACAAGAAGTATCAAGCATGGTGCGATTGTTATCAGAAAGCCGAGCATAAATTTTTTGAAGAATTGTTTCTCTTGGAAGCTCATGATTGGGGCATGAATATAACACTGATTTAAGCCTCCCCCAAGCTTGAGCGATGCTTTCTCCTTCGCGAGGCCAAAAATTATATATATAATTGCGATCACGATGAACAAGATGCATAGGGTAGTACCTTTGATGAAATTCCAATTTCAATCTTCTATAGTTCCATGATCCCATATCATCACATAGCCTATACCATGTCAATGCGTCTCCCTTCAAAGATAAAGGGAAGACCTTCTTCTTAGCAACATCATCGGGAATACCTGCAAGCTTAAATAATCCACAAACTTCATCCACATATATTAGGTGTTCATCAGGATGCTTTGTTCCATCTCCTGTAAAAGGATTAGCTAGCAGTTTTTCTATTATACTCGAAGGATACTCATAAGGAATTTCATTTTCAATAGGTTCAGTAGGTTGAGGAGCAACTTTTTTCTCAACTGGTCGGGGTGAAGATACCCCGAACAAGCCCCTTAGAGGATTACTTTCCATAGTAACAAGTGACAGTAAATTTCAGCACACTATATAAATTTTTCCTTACCAAATTCCACCTACCAAAGGCGCTTCACTCCCCGGCAACAGCGCCAGAAAACAGTCTTGATGGCCCACAAGTATAGGGGATCTATCGTAGTCCTTTCGATAAGTAAGTGTGTCGAACCAAACGAGGAGCAGAAGGAAATGATAAACGGTTTTCAGCAAGGTATTCTCTGCAAGTACTGAAATAAGTGGTAACAGATAGTTTTGTGATGAGATAATTTGTAATGAGCAACAAGTAACAAATGTAAATAAAGTGCAGCAAGGTGGCCCAATCCTTTTTGTATCAAAGGACAAGCTTGGACAAACTCTTATATAAGGAAAAGCGCTCCCGAGGACACATGGGAATATCGTCAAGCTAGTTTTCATCACGTTCATATGATTCGCGTTTGGTACTTTGATAATTTGATATGTGGGTGGACCGGTGCTTGGGTGTTGTTCTTACTCGAACAAGCATCCCACTTATGATTAACCTCTATTGCAAGCATCCACAACTACAACAAAAGTATTAAGGTAAACCTAACCATAGCATGAAACACATGGATCCAAATCAGCCCCTTACGAAGCAACGCATAAACTAGGGTTTAACCTTCTGTCACTCTAGCAACCCATCATCTACTTATTACTTCCCAATGCCTTCCTCTAGGACGAAATAATGGTGAAGTGTTATGTAGTCGACATTCACATAACACCACTAGAGGCTAGACAACATACATCTCATCAAAATATCGAACGAATACCAAATTCACATGACTACTAATAGCAAGACTTCTCCCTTGTCCTCAGGAACAAACGTAACTACTCACAAAGCATAAACATGTTCGTATTCATAGGGGTATTAATATGCATAAAGGATCTGAACATATGATCTTCCACCAATTAAACCAACTAGCATCAACTACAAGGAGTAATTAACACTACTAGCAACCTACTAGCACCAATCCCGGACTTGAAGACAAGAATCGGATACAAGAGATGAACTAGGGTTTTGAGATGAGATGGTGCTGATGAAGATGTTGATGGAGATTGCCCTCTCACAATGAGAGAAGCATTGGTGATGACGATGGCGATGATTTCCCCCTCCGGGAGGGAAGTTTCCCCAGCAGAACAGCTCTGCCGGAGCTCTAGATTGGATCCGCCAAGGTTCCGCCTCGTGGCGGCGGAGTTTCATCCCGAAAGGTTGCTTCTCATTTTTTTCTCGACGAAAGAATTCATATAGGAGAAGATGTTCATCGAAGAGCCACCAGGGGGCCCACAAGGTAGGGGGCGCGCCCTGGTGGGGCGCCCCCCACCCTCGTGAGAAGTGTGTGGGCCCACTGGTCTTCATCTTTGGCGAGGATTTTTCTTTATTTATTATAAGGTGTTCCGTGGAGTTTCAGGACTTTTGGAGTTGTGCAGAATAGGTCTCTAATATTTGCTCCTTTTCCAGCCCAGAATTCCAGCTGCCGGCATTCTCCCTCCTTATGTAAACCTTGTAAAATAAGAGAGAATAGCCATAAGTATTGTGACATAATGTGAAATAACAGCCCATAATGCAATAAATATTGATATAAAAGCATGATGCAAAATGGACGTATCAAGCATGTTGGTTAAGTCATCGACGGTGGCTATGAAGTGGGTGGCGGGTGGGAAGCGAAATTCCTCATCGCCCGTCTCGAACTCGAACCGGACATAGTTCGGTTGTGAGTCCTTTTCCATGGACAAATTCTTTAAAGATTTTAGCACGTCACCCCAAGGTGAGTGTTGGAATACGTCAGCGACGCTGAACTCGAGGATCGATAACCGATCTAGCTCAGTGTCCGCGGGCGTACATAGTCCGGAACTTACAGCCGGAGACGAGTCCGAAGTTCCGTTAAAGAGAATGCCACATTGCGTCGAGTCCATGTGAGGCTTCAACTCCGCGGACTCTGAGGCCTTGGATCGCTCAATCTGCTTTGGCTCTAAGGTCGTTGTAGCCGTAGGAACCATGTCCTGGGTGTGATCCGATGACAGATTTAGGTCACGTTCATCGGGATGAGGGGGAGCGATCACCGCAGGCTCAAATCCCTTGAAGATCAAGTCTCCGCGGATATCCTTGATGTAGTTCAAGCCTCCGAATTCGACCTGATGGCCGGGGCATAGCTTTCGATCTGATCCATATGGCCAAGCGAGTTGGCCCGCAGTACGAAGCCGCCGAATATGAAAATCTGCCCGGGGAGGAAGGTTCACCTTTGGACAGCATCATTATTGACGATTGAAGGGGGCATCGAGCCTCTTGTCGATGGCACAATGGAACTATCAATGAAAGCACCAATATCGGTGTCAAAACCGGCGGATCTCGGGTAGGGGGTCCCGAACTGTTCATCTAGGATCGATGGTAACAGGAGACGGGGTGTCGGTGTCAAAACCGGCGGATCTCGGGTAGGGGGTCCCGAACTGTGGGTCTAGGCGGATGGTAATAGGAGGCAGGGGACACGATGTTTACCCAGGTTCGGGCCCTCTTGATGGAGGTAATACCCTACATCCTGCTTGATTGTTCTTGATAATATGACTAGTACAAGAGTTGATCTACCACGAGATCAGAGAGGCTAAACCCTAGAAGCTAGCCTATGGTATGATTGTTGTTGTTGGTCCTATGGACTAAACCCTCCAGTTTATATAGACACCAGAGGGGGCTAGGGTTACACCGAGTCGGTTACAAGGAAGGAGATCTACATATCCGTATTGCCAAGCTTGCCTTCCACGCCAAGGAGAGTCCCATCCGGACACGGGACGAAGTCTTCAATCTTGTATCTTCATAGTCCAAGAGTCTGGCCAAAGGATATAATCCGGCTGTCCGGATACCCCCTAATCCAGGACTCCCTCACGGGGGATACAATGTTTACCCAGGTTCGGGCCCTCTCTATGGAGGTAAAACCCTACGTCTTGCTTGATTGATATTGATGAATATGAGTGTTACAAGAGTGGATCTACCACGAGATCGTAATGGCTAAAGCCTAGAAGTCTAGCCTATATGGGTATGGTAATGAGTATATGTGGTGTCCTTTCGGGACTATCCCCTTCGGTTTGTATAGACACCAAGGAGATCTAGGGTTTACATGGAGTCGGTTACATAAAAAGGAATCTTCGGTCGCCAACCTTGCCTTCCACGCCAAGTAGAGTCCAATCCGGACACGGTGCAGTCTTCGGTCTTCATGTCTTCACAGCCCATCAGTTCGGCCCATGGATAACAGGCCGGAAGCCCGAGGACCCCTTAGTCCAGGACCCCCTCACTCCAGTTTCATGCAATTCGGAAAGAGTTTGTTAACAAGACTTGATCAACCTTGTTAGTGGATTACTTTTGATGAGCATGAGATGGATGGAGTTAGAAAGCACAACTCTCTGTACCCTCCTTTTACTTTCTGTTATTTAGATTAAATAAAGCAAAAATAGTATTTTCTGTCTATTTTCTGAATTATCCTTGCAATAAAAAATACCCCGAAAATAAAAGTTGCTGCCCCTGTTTTTCTAGATTATAAGAGTATGGTAGCACATGATTTTATTGTTAAAGATAAGAAGAATATGCTTAAGTATAAATTGATATTTGATAGAAATTACTGTGAGATTATTACCTTGCCTGCACCCTCTCTGTTTGACATACTTTCAGGCACATACCTCATCCTACCTGAAGCCATTTATGCATACTGGAGCCTGAGCCAGAGCCACCACTTGACCCTTATCGACAATCTGTTTATCACTGGGATCTGGAGGAGATCGCCAACCAGTGGCACCCAGAGGACACTCCTTCGCACACCAGAGAGGGCGGCTTTGAGCCGTGGCCATAGACCAACTTAGGACCAAAAGCCTAAGCTTGGGGGAGTATGTATTTCTCACCGACATTACATTCATGTTCACACACTCATTCCAATTGTCGATGCTCATACTTTTTCATTGTACTATCGATGCTAGTTTATTTTCTTTTCCAGCATTCTTCTTGTGTGTTTGAAAAACCTTAATAGAAACAAAAAAATTAGTTGTAGCTTCTAGCTAGTTTACTTTCCATGCCTGTAGTAGTAGTAGTAATTAAAAGAAAACCCAAAACGGTTTTTCGTTCTTCTTTTGCTTGTTGGGAGCTTTCCCGTGTAAATAGTTTTTTTCTTCTTTTCTTGTTCTTCGGGGGCCGTGAGGGGAAGACCATGATGAAAATGTTGAGTGGATCTCATATGCATTATTGTTGATCTAACCAAGAGCCCATATCACCTTGTCTTCTCCCTTGTATTAAATGCTTGCAAATTCCAGCTTAGTCCAGTGCACGTGCACTATTATTATTATCCACACTGTTCGGTCGTGGAAGTGAAAGGCAATAATGACGATATATGATGGACTGATTGAGATGAGAAAAGCTGGTATGAACTTGACCTATATTGTTTTTGTAAATATGATTAATTCATCGTTCCTGATTTAGCCTATTATGAATGAAACATGTTTGCAATGACAATTAGAGATTATAGTTGCTCATGCCATGCTTAATTAGCTAGGAGTTTATAATGGTTTACCTTGCGTGCCAACATGCTATTAAAATGGTTGTGATGTGTTATGATCGGGTGGTATCCTCCTTTGAACGATTCAAGTGGCTTGACTTGGCACATGTTCACGCATGTAGTTGAAACAAAATCAACATATCCTCCATGATATTTATGTTCATGGTGAATTATATCCTACTCATGCTTGCACTTGGTGTTGATTAATTTTAATGCATGTTCAGGACTATTGTCGCTCTCTAGTTGGTTGCTTCCCAGTCTTTCCTAGCCTTCACTTATACTAAGCGAGAATACTGCTTGTGCACCCACTTCCATAAACCCCAAAGTTATTCCATATGAGTCCACCATACCTTCCTATAAGCGGTATCTACCTGCCGTTCCAAGTAAATTTGTATGTGCCAAACTCTAAACCTTCAAATGAAATTTTGTTTAGTATGCTCGAATAGCTCATGTATCAACTAGGGTTGTCTATATCTTCCATGCTACGTGGGTTATTCTCAAGATGAGTGGACTCCGCTCATCATTCACGAGAAAATGGCAGGTAACCAGGATGCCCAGTCGCATGCTTAAATTAAAATAATAGCAAACAAAACTCCCCCGGGATTGTTGATAGTTGGAGGCACCTGTTATTTCGGACAAGCCATGGATTGATGTTTGTTGGTGGTGGGGGAGTATAAACTTTACCATTTTGTTTGGGAACCGCCTATAATGTGTGTAGCATGGAAGATATCGAGATCTCTTGGTTGTTATGTTGACAATGAAAGTATACCACTCAAAATATCACTCATCTCTATTTCAAAACTCGAGCTCTGGCACCCCTACAAATCCCTGTTTCCCTTTGAGAAGGGCCTATCTATTTACTTTTATGTTGAGTCATCATCCTCTTATTAAAAAGCACCAGTTGGAGAGCACCGCTGTCATGTGCATGCATTACTATTAATTTACATTGAGTATGACTGTGATTGGATCTCTTTTACCATGAATTACAATGTTTAGTAAGTCTTTGATCTTCATAGGTGATCTACATTTATGTTTTGTGGTCTCAGAAAGGGCTAGCGAGATACCGTCTTGTTATATCATATTATGATTATTTTGAGAAAGTGTTGTCATCCGAGATTTATTATTATTGCTTGCTAGTTGATTATGCCATTGATATGAGTAAACATGAGACCTAAATGTTACTGAGAACATGGTTAGTTCATAATCTTTGCTGAAAACCTGAATGCTGGCTTTACATATTTACAACAACAAGATCAAACCGAGTTTGTATAAGTTTTTCTTATCACTTTTAGTTTGCCAACTGAATTGCTTGAGGACAAGAAAAGGTTTAAGCTTGGGGGAGTTGATACGTCTCCATCGTATCTACTTTTCCAAACACTTTTGACCTTGTTTTGAACTCCTTGCATGATTTGAATGGAACTAACCCGGACTGACGTTGTTTTCAGCAGAATTGCCATGGTGTTATTTTTGTGCAAATATAGAAGTTCTCGGAATGACCTGCAAATCAATGGAGAATAATTTTGGAATTAATAAAAAATACTGGCGAAAGAATCAACACCAGGGGGTCCACACCCTATCCACGAGCGTGCAGGGCGCCCCCCTGGGGCATGCCCCTGCCTCATGGGCCCCCTGAGGCACCACCGACGTCAACTCCAACTCTATATATTCACGTTCTGGGAGAAAAAAATGAGAGTGAAGGATTCATCGCGTTTTACAATACGGAGCTGCCGCCAAGCCCTAATCTCTCTCGGGAGGGCTGATCTGGAGTCCGTTCGGGGCTCCGAAGAGGGGAATCCGTTGCCATCGCCATCGTCACCATCAACCTTCCTCCATCACCAATTTCACGATGCTCACCGCCGTGCGTGAATAATTCCATCGTAGGCTTGCTGGACGGTGATGGGTTGGATGAGATTTATCATGTAATCGAGTTAGTTTTGTTAGGGTTTGATCCCTAGTATCCATTATGTTCTAAGATTGATGTTGTTATGACTTTGCTATGCTTAATGCTTGTCACTAGGGCCCGAGTGCCATGATTTTAGATCTGAACCTATTATGTTTCCATGAATATATGTGAGTTCTTGATCCTATCTTCCAAGTCAATAGTCACCTACTATGTGTTATGATCCGGTAACCTGCTACCTCTTGAGCATTGCGTTGGTTTTCCCTTGAAGAGGAAAGGGTGAGGCAGCAAAGTAGCGTAAGTATTTCCCTCAGTTTTTGAGAACCAAGGTATCAATCCAGTAGGAGACTACACGCAAATCCCTCGTCCCTACACAAACAAATAAGAACCTCGCAACTAACACGATAAAGGGGTTATCAATCCCTTCACGGTCACTTATAAGAGTGAGATCTGATAGAGATAATAATAATAAGATAAATATTTTGGGTATTTTTATGATATAGATAGGAAAATAAAGATTGAAAAATAAAATAGATTGGAAAGTTATATGATAAAAGATAGACCCGGGGCCATAGGTTTGACTAGTGGCTTCTCTCAAGATAGCATAAGTATTACGGTGGGTGAACAAATTACTGTCGAGCAATTGATAGAAAAGTGCATAATTATGAGAATATCTAGGTATGATCTTGTATATAGGAATCACGTCCGCGACAAGTAGATCGAAACGATTCTGCATCTACTACTATTACTCCACACATCGACCGCTATCCAACATGCATCTAGAGTATTAAGTTCATAAGAACAGAGTAACACATTAGGCAAGATGACATGATGTAGAGGGATAAAATCAAGAAATATGATATAAACCCCATCTTTTTATCCTCGATGGCAACAATACAATATGTGCCTTGCTGCCCCTGCTGTCATTGGAAAGGACACCGCAATATTGAACCCAATGCTAAGCACTTCTCCCATTGCAAGAAAGATCAATCTAGTAGGCCAAACCAAACTGATAATTCGAAGAGACTTGCAAAGATAACCAATCATACATAAAAGATTTCAGAGAAGAATCAAAAATTGTTCATAGATAAACTTGATCATAAACCCATAATTCATCGGATCTCGACAAACACACCACAAAAAGAGCTACATCAAATAGATATCCAAGAAGATCGAGGAGAACATTGTATTGAGATCCAAAGGTAGGGAAGAAGCCATCTAGCTAATAAATATGGACCCGAAGGGTCTGAGGTAAACTACTCACACATCATTGGAGGGGCCATGGATTTGATGTAGAGGCCCTCCGTGATCGATTCCCCCTCCGGCGGAGCTCCGGAAAGGCCCTAAGATGGGATCTCTTGGGTACAGAAGGTTGCAGCAGTGGAAATAGGGTTTCGTGGTGCTCCTGGATGTTTTCGGGGTATATGAATATATATATATATAGGAGGAAGAAGTAGGTCGATGGAGCCACGAGGGGCCCACGAGGGGGAGGGCGCGCCCAGGGGGTAGGTGCGCCCCCTGCCTTGTGGCCACCTCGTTGGTTGCTTGACGTCCACTCCAAGTCCCATGGATCATGTTTGTTCCAAAAATAACTCTCCCGAAGGTTTTATTCCGTTTGGATTCTATTTGATATTCCTTTTCTGCGAAACACTGAAACAGGCAAAAAAACAACAATTTGCACTGGGCCTTGGGTTAGTAGGTTAGTCCCAAAAATAATATAGAAGTGTATAAATAAGCCCATTAACATCCAAAATAGATAATATAATAGCATGGAACAATAAAAAATTATAGATACGTTGGAGACGTATCAGAACCCCGAAGTGACAATAATCGGGACCACTCCCGGTGATGACTATAGTTTGAGGAGTTCATGTATTCACTAAGTGTTAATGCTTTGTTCCGGTACTCTATTAAAAGGAGGCCTTAATATCCCTTAGATTCCAATAGGACCCCGCTGCCACGGGAGGGTAGGGCAAAAGATGTCATGCAAGTTCTTTTCCATAAGCACGTATGACTATATTCGGAATACATGCCTACATTACATTGATGAAATGGAGCTAGTTCTGTGTCACCCTATGTTATAACTGTTGCATGAGGAATCGCATCCAACATAAGTATCCATCACTGATCCATTGCCTGCGAGCTTTTCACATATTGATATTTGCTTAGTTACGTTTCCGTTGCCACTGTTACAATTACTAAAAAAACAATACTGTTACTTTTGCCACCGTTACCGTTACTTCCATATTACTTTGCTATAGATATTAAGTTTTTCAGTTGTGGTTGAATTGACAACTCAACTGTTAATACTTGAGAATATTCTTTGGCGCCCCTTGTGTCGAATCAATAAATTTGGGTTGAATACTCTACCCTCGAAAACTGTTGCAATCCCCCATACTTGTGGGTTATCAGGCCCCTCGGTGTGTAGTTTGTAGCACTTTAATTTGTGGGTCAAAATTTGTTCCATTCCAGGTGGACTATCGGTGTGTAGTTTTGTAGCTTATTTGTAATAATTAAAGAGAACAACAGAGTTTTTTACAATAATACCATGGTGCAATGTTGAAGGCGAGAAAGGATGTGCGAGAGAGCGATGGCTGAGCGAGAGGGAAATCAATTAGGGGAGGTGCGGGGGTTGCAACGGTGTTCGGAGTAGTTGTGGGCCGAATGCTACGAAAATATAATCTAAACCCACCGGAATAAATGCCTACACAAATTAATCCAAGGTTGGAGTCCCCCTCGCAATGTAAATAGCTCCGGCTTTGCGAGGGATGGAGAGGTAGCTTCAATGTGTGGAAGATACGACGTGAGAAAGCGAGGTCAATTGAGAGACATATAGATAGAGATACAAAGTGAGTGTGCTCAGACATTCATTGAAAAGATATATATGCTCTGGAGAGATATTGTGGAATTGTGCTTTTGGGAAGGGTGAGGGCTTAAGATAGAGCTTGAGGGATGATCCAGCCACAGACATGTAGATATATTTTGTGCATTACATATATAAAGGGAGAGAGATTGAGCGAGTGTGGGTCGTCGTTCGATCGAAAGAGTGAGACGGGTTGGAGAGAGTGACCTAGATAGACAATGTGCATGAGAGAGTATACAATATGAATATGTCGATTTGGGCTCAAACATGGAGATATATCGTTTATGTCCGAGAAAGAGCGAGGTCAATCGAGACATACAAAGGGGGAGAGAGAGAGAGAGAAAGAGAGAGATTGAGCGAGCGTAGCCTGCCATGAGGTCGAAAGAGTGGGGGCAGCTTGGATGGATTGACCTAGATAGACAATCTACGTGAGAGAGTATAGAGTGTGTTGATCGAGCCCCGAACAGGGAGATATATCATTTGTGTGTGAAAGAAAACGAGGTTAATCGAGACTCAGATAAAGAGAGCGAGATTGAGCGAGTGTGGCCCGCCGTGCGGAAGAAAGAGTGAGAGAGTCTCGAGGTAGTGACCTTGATAGACAATGTGTGTGCGTGCACAGGAGAAGTTGGGGGCTAGATAGGCAATGCATGTATCTAGCGAGATAGGGTGGGAGGGAAAGAGAGAGAGAGAGAGAGAGAGAGAGAGAGAGAGAGAGCTCGGCATGGGGTGCAATGGCGGGTGTGTGAGGTAAATACATTTGGTAACAGAGTGGAAAAAAGGGGGTTGTGTAGTTGAGAGAGTTAGAGATCGAAACATGGAGAGAAAGAATGAACGTGTGTCAGAAACCGATAGCTTCCTAAGGTGGTTAGGAGAGGAAGATTGACCGATACAGGAAGTATGTAGCGTGTGTGCCGAGGGGGCGCTAAAAACAACATTTGAATGTAGATAGTATGAGACTTAATATCGATGTTTGAATTCTGTGTACATTGTAAAATTTGAACTGAGGACCATGCGTATGGGTAATTATTTCAAATTCGTGCCATATTAGGTTTGGAAAAGTTGACATTGACTCGATTGTTGTGCTATTTTGTAGGTCATATGTTTGAATCCATCCAAAGTTTTCTCACTACCATGGTGTTCATCATATACATATGAATTTGTATTAAAAAAGTAGCATGGATACCGTGAAATGCGAAATCCACGTTAGAGTTGGAGACTGCTATGTGACACACACTCTAATTCAATTAACTACTTATGTGACACACACTCTAATCCACGTTAGCATGGATACCGTTTCAATTTTTTTTCAAATAACTCCTCATTAATTAATTTATAGTATCTCATTTCGAATGACTAATTATTTGCAAGGAAAACACGGGCATGGTAATACATACAGATTCGTTTGCAAATGAAAGAAGATTCGTTTGCATTCTCAAACGTAGGCGCACCAGGCAGACCAGGGTCGTGTCATGGTGGTCGTGTGTGTCGTACGGACGCTTAGCACCCAGCCACCCACCCCCTCCCCCCCTAAAAAAGAATGACGACAAAATAAGTTCGCGCTTCCATGTTTCGTGTTGAAATATCTAGCAGCCCCAATTCCAACCCTGCAAAATCTCCCTTCTCTGCCATCCCTTCCGCGCCCAGATTGCTCAAATCCCTAATTCGCCGCCAACCCAAGCAAAGTTCAATCGCCCCTCATCTTGTCTCTTTCCCCAACTCTATGCCGGACGACGACGAAGACGACGGTCGCGATTCACCACCGCACTGGAGCTACCTCATCTACGCCCCCGTCCACCGCACCGGGTGGTCCATCGACAACATCGACCGCACCAACCGACGTGCCTCATAGACACCGACTTCCACCGCATCAGGTGCGCTTCACCGACGCCATCTCCCACCTCACCGGGGCTACTTCACCGAGCACATCGTCACACCTCTGCCCCCCGAGGCCGTTGGGGCTTCACCAATGGTCTCGTCCACCGCATCGTGGCACTCCGCGGCCACTCTAGATCTGCACCTGTGCGCGGCCAGCCAGCACATCACCCTCAATGGCTCTGAAGTGACCCGCACTCTAGCTAGGCGAGCATGCCCAAACGCCGGCCTGAACTAGGAATCCACACATCACTCCCTTGTGCACTGTTCTGACTATGTTTGGATATCCTTTCACTGCTCTCTTAGCTTACATGCCTATGCAACTCTGACTTTAACTCTTTTTCTTCTGGAGATACCATCTGAAACAGGCAAAACCATTTTTAGCGAAGCATGACGGCGCTACGGGATCTGGTACACATCCTGCACACCCGTATAATCTTGTAAGTATTTATCCTCCGGTACAACATTAAGGTCGATTCCTCTTATTTGATCAACCATTCGTTGTGTCAAAAATGCAGAGGGGGGATGCAAGGAGCACAAGGCCTGCACATCCAAGCAAGTGGTAACATGGACTTGTACATGGAACATCCCAAGTGCAAGCAGAGCTGTAGTGAGCCTGTACAACGAGCTAGCGTAAGTCCCTGCATTTCATTTAATTCGTACTGGCCTGCGTGTATGATTTGTGTGTTGTGGCGGATCCACGAATTCAAGTTACCAGGGGTGAACATTTAACTTAAAAAATACGAAGGCACTTGCACTCCGGAAATGAACATAACTTGAGAAATGTGAAGCTACGTGCACTTTGAAAACCATCTAATGATCCAAAGTAGTTCAGATTATAAAACACTAAATGATGCAAGCACCAAAAAACACAAAATGCAACATGGTGTACAAGGACTACTAACATGGTCTATACCTGCTTAAATTATTCGTTCTCTGGCTGAAAATATCAAAGTGTAATTGCACCTATAACCAGTGCGCACACTGCATATCAATATATCTATCCTGCACAAGTATGCCAATAGTTTCAAACAACAGATTAGAAAAGTATTTATGCTACGTTGTCATGATACGGGGACTTTCTGGTAGATGGCCTTGACGTTTCCGGAAGCCATGAAAATGCACTATAATTTGCTTGTCATCAATGCATGCAAATCTCTATGTCTCTCTCAACATAGCAGATCATCATTAGACACCAAATCCTTCAATGGGAGCTTGCAAAATGCTTGCATTAGATCCCTCATTAGACACTATATGTTCATCACCCGAAGCATGTAAAATATTTGCATCAAATCCTTGATTAGCAGTTTGTTCATTAGACACTTCAGGCTCAAGAACAACACGAGCTTGTATGTTTGCACCGGAAACTTGATTAGATACATCAGATTCAGTCAGTTCAGTATTGATTGGGGGAGTTATAAAATAAGAAGAAATTAGTTTCGTTTTCTCATAGACTCCCTACATACAAGCAGTTTCACAACACCGTCAGGTTTAACTGTTGGTCAGGAATTGAAGAGTTGAATTAGATATAATCAGGGATGTGATGTACCTGCTTGTTGCGCATGCTGCTCTTGCAAGCTGCGACTGACCGTTTGTGCAAGCTCGGTGCCATGCCCGTGCTGCCGCCGCTACCTCCCACGCAAGCTACACCCAGGGCTGGATCTTCATCTTCTTGTCCTTCCATTCACTTGAAGCCCGGCGACCGCCCTCCAATGAGGGCGCGAGGAAGTGCTGTGTTGGTCTATCCAGCGGCAGCTAGGTTAGGAGCGAACCAGACTGGAGGCTGGAGGGAACGAATTGGGATTTTTCTTGTTGTCGATCGATATGGGAGGCACTCGTTTGGGCCGTGAGCCTGCTATAGGTCCTGCCTTGCACTTACGTTATTGGCCCATCCAAATTGAAACATTTTTCTTCATTTTTTACATTGCCTGCTCGTGCGTTGGGACGACCATAACTAGCCTAGGCCAACCTAGACGACTCAAACTAGGTGCACACTTTCCATCCACCTGAGGCGGCCGCCCATACCAGCCACTATGGTGGCGTCGCCCCCTTTTTGCATGTATGATTGGGGTAGTGAAAAATATTCCAGTGGCACTTTTGATTTACCCATAGAATGGTTGAATTTCTTGTTTCTATGAATTGAGTTCGCCAATAATGTGAAGGATGCCAGTCTTTCATCCTATTGTAGATTGCTTAGATCTCGATATGCCAAATGTAATCGCACGAAATATATATAGTAAAAGCCAGTGTGATGTGTGTGGCTACAACTAGTCTGACTACACGTCCTCATATAACATATCAAGGACGCACCATCTTACCACATTAACCATTCGACTTACCAATGCAGTGTGGAAAGAAAGAAGTATTGGGACTGCGTATCCAAGCAATTGATGCCATGGACTCCTTCGTAGTACCTTGTAAGCGAAAAACAAGTTGTAGTGTGCCTGTACAAAGAGCTAACATAAGTTCAGTTACCCGCCTCTCGGAATTTTAGTTATCCACTTATTGCAAAATTGTTCAATTACGTTGCTTGGCTTAATTTAGTTTGCTACTGATTACATAATGACATAGCCTGTTAATCCTATTATAGACTGCGCCTATCTATGTGTTTGATACTTACTGTTAAGAATTACCTGTTTGCCTGAACTTAAATAGCTACTTAAGCACACAGATAGCTGGTCATATGTACTTCTTGGGTGCAGCATAATTCATGTGTAATTTATGTTCTGATACCTTGTTTGTTTAAATGGTTTGCTGTTATCACTTGTAGCCCTAGTAATGTTTGCATGTTCATAGATAGACAACTATCAGGTTTATATGAGGATCACCGTCTTTTTAACTTATATCTATGTTGGAATCATTTTGCTTACATCAAAGAAATTTATAGATGTCTGTGTTGCTATTAAACGGTACCGACTTGTTACTTTAATACGTTGCCAAGAACTTGTTAGTTTTACTAGTTCATGTGTAATTAAATATGTTGCCAAAACTGGTTAGTTTTACTAGTTTGATGTTAGTTTCTTATGGCTCTTGCAAAAATTTATTTATTGATTGCTAACATTCAAGTTTCCAGGATCCAACTGAAACTCCGATCCGTTGGCACAACAGGTTTGTTTTCAGAAACTTCCTTGTTTACCTGGTTTGCTGCTGTAACTTGTTGCTGTAATCATCTTACCAACTTCAAGTTTTCAGGATCCAATTGGAAGTCCAATTGCATAGAAGGTACATTTTCAAAAATATATTTGTGTAACAGGTTTGCTGCTATAACTTGTTGCTCTAATCAAATTACTGACTACTCAACTTTTCAGGATCCAAGAGAAACTCCAATGCCACAACAGGTTCCTTTTGCAAAAACTTGTTTGTTTAACTGCTTTGCTGCTGCAACCGGTTGCTCTTATCACGTTACTGGCTACTCAACTTTTCAGGATCCAAGAGAAACTACAATGCCACAATAGGTTCCTTTTGCAAAACTTGTTTGTTTAACTGCTTTGCTGCTGCAACAACCGATTACAATGATGTTAATAACTACTTTTCAACATCCAATTGAAACTCTTTATTTCCTTGTTTGTTTAACTGGTTTGCTGTTATAACTCCCAGTTTAGATGTTTTGCTAACTTCAACTTTTTGGAATCCAATCGGAACTTTAATGGTAAAACAGGTTAGCCCAAGATCAAAGAGCGAGATCCCCCATGGATGTTGTATCATCCCATAGCAGTGGCACCGGCCCAATCATGCATCACGAATTGCCAACTGTTGATGGTCTAGAGGATAAACTAGTGGTACAAAGAGATTCTGCTTCTGCACTTAGAGATGAAGTTGACATGTTGAGGAAGCAAACAGCACAATCACAAGCAGTACTCAAGACAACCATTAAATATTTGGTGGATTTCAAAACGAAGCAAGCTGAGACTGACCGCATTGTTAAGGTCCTGAAGGGAAAAAAGGAAATTAAATTCCCACTTGGTAAATCATAGGTGAAATGTTCTTTCCATCGTTGAATAACCTTTGTGTCGTTTGTTCATGTAATCGATCAAACCATTTGTTTTAGAGATCATGTAATAATTTTTTTGTTTTGGGGTTTGTAATTTTATTTGAGCACAAGTCTGTATTAATTGATAAGACTCGTAGACATTTCATTTTGATTGTTGTGCTAGACCTACAAATATGCCAATCGACCTGAATGTGCATTTAGAAATAATAGTAGTATAGATGGACCATAAGTGTCACGCATCGGAAAGGGCCAAGATGTTGTACTAGCTTCGCTAAAAAAAGGATGCTCTTCTAGCAAAAAAAGTACAGCGACCTGTCTTATGTATGTTAGTTGATATTATTGATCCATGTACACTCTAAGTGTTTATATGTCTGTTAGTTTTGTACATTATTGGTTGATTGACCCAGTATTTGAATCTTGATACATCGCTTATGTACATATCTAAATGGGAGTACACATTATGCTGCGTGTGACATTTGAGTTGGACATAAAGTGTTCCAAATATTCGAATTCACCTCAAACTGGATTCTAGCTTCTGAATTCGAGTATCGGCATTTGTAAATCATATTCATATATGATAGTCGAATACATCTTTGTCGTGCTTTTGAAGATATATAAAAACATATAGAATGATTTATAAAGATTCATATAGGAATACAAAATGGATTCGAATTTAGTTGCCAGAGTAAACGTGGATGCTTATTGTCCCAAACTTCGAAAGAAGCGGCAAAATGTCCACTCCCACGTCGGCTGCCCGAAGCCAAGTGTTTGGGAGATGGAAATTACTGTTTACCCCTTACACGAACAATCCATCGGCCCGATTTCCACTGCTCTCAATAGGGGTAGGTTAGTAACTTCAATTAGACGTGATACGACCGCCTCTGAGCCCATTTCGACATGGTGGGCGCCAAACATGGGCGGAAAAACACATTTGATTCAAGCTCGTCCGAAAGACCTCTGTTTCTCCCTCCATTTCCCCATTCATACACGGTGGGCGGCAAAACAAACTCGACTCGGCCGAAATCGATGTAGGTAAATATTTTCAATAGGGGCAGGTTTGTAACTTCACTCAGACGTGACACAACCGCCCTACCTGTCAGCCCCGTTCATACACCATGGGCGCCAAAACAGCCTCTCCTCGCCCGAAATCGCTCTGGCAAATATTTGTGAGATGCGAGATTACCGTCCTATCCCCAACTAATGAGATGTCCAAATTTCAAACGGGGGCTAAGTTCGTAACTTTCCCATATTTCAGACAAGTGCGTCCCAAAAACATGGTTCCCCATACCTCTCCCTCCATTTTTCCATTCATACACCGTCCGCGCTAGAACACCATCCACACACCAGCCTCCTCCGCCCGCCACCCCATCCATCGCCGCCGTCCTCCACCCAACCCATCGCCACCGTCCTCCACCATGCCGGAGCGCCTACCAAGACCGCGTGGTCCACTGCTAGAGATGGGCGTTTCTCATCCCCGGCGACGGACCAAGAGCCTTGCATCGCGTCCTCTCGCTTCATCGGCATCGTCGTCCTCTTTGACGGGGCCGCTCACACGACCTTCTCTTCCACCGTAATGGGACTTATCCCCCGATGCACCCGTCTACCATCGCAGATCTGCTTCAATGCCACTGACAGCCATCGCACCCCCGATGCCTACACGGCGCCTCAAGAGAGGTGGTACTTCATATCTCCACAACTTTTTGATCTCAACCAGAAAATAGATCGTAACTTGGTTACTATACTTTTTTTTATGCTCTTGGAATTTAGTTCTTATTTCGAAGCAAACAATGGACTCTAAATAGCATTTCCCCGGTTTGCAGCTTTAAATCTGTCATGGCACAGACATAATAGGGTTTAATTGATCATGTTGGTTCCGTGGTGGTGTCCTTAATAGAAATCGGAGGGGAAACCCTCTTTTGCTCAAAAAAATGCTTGGGTTTCCCCCTTTTATGATCACTATACGATCAACATACGTGCTTGTGTCATAATAGCATTGCTCCGCCCATCAAGCTAAACAAGCTTAGTTGTTCAAATACGAATCTGATATTATTAAAAAAGAGGTGTTTAATTGGTCAGCTAAATGTTCCTAATTTAGTTTCAAAAATGCATGTTGCCGCTCGAGTGTGTATCTCTATAGGGTGCCCTTGGTGGGCCGCGGCCCACCCTGGGATTTTGGGTCGTCCTAGGCCCCGATTCCACTCTGTTTTGCTGTGCGCTTCCGATCTCTACTCGCCCCCAACTGCCTGCCTCGCTGGCGACTTGCCGTCCTCGGACGGCATGACTCTAGGAGGAGACGCCGGACTAACATGAGGTCAGGAGTTGTTCGCCCAATAGCGTCACCGCTGCCCGGGCGTGCCGCCGTGCCTACCTTCCCAGTCAGTTCAGGGCTCAAGCATGCAGCACCCACTAAGCCAACCTGATTTATCCTGAGATACGTCCTCAACACTCAGCAGCCACTCCTCATCACCCATTTTCTAATTGATTCATTACTCATTAGGCAGGACTGTCATTAGAGATTGTTGTGTGTTGAGTGCTACCTACACTTAATGGTTCAGATGTATTTCAGTAATCTTTAATACCTATAAAGTTCACGGGGTTTCAAAATTCCGGCCCTAGGAATGGACACTAGTCATTTTGGATTGTTGGTCGTAGTGACATTGACCCAGATTACTACTGCAGGCCAGGTTTGTTGACAATTTTACTTGCCTTTCTTACTCATTCAATATGATATCTAATTATTCACGTCGATTAGTTGCAAACAATAAGTGCTAGACAAACTTCTTGATTCAGATTTTGGATGGTCTCTTACTGCAGTTACAATTCTACATACCTGTCCTAGTAAGCTCACAAGTAAATGATTGATTCACTACATCTATGCTTGCCTTGTCATATTTGTTGTCAATATTATTTTAGCGTGGACCACCCTATTTCAAAATACTGGAACTGTAGACATGAGTGAACAGTATTTCTTTGTGTGATCTCTTCCATCATGTGTGGGCAACGAGCACTGATTGTATAAAAAGAAGGTGTCATTTCCAGCTTTAACATAGACTACGATCTTTTACATGGAATACAATCTTTCTACTTGCTTTCTGTCGCAGTACCAGCACTCCACCCTTGAAGCTAAACATTATGCCACTGATAATTCCTTAGTTTATTTGTTCAATACGAATTTGATATGATTCTAATGTTCCTACTTCAGTTTTGAAATGTGTGTCTGCCTGTTATAGAGACATAAGAGGTTTGTATTTCTGTGTGTGGTCTGGTTAGCATGGTTGGGGGGTGAACTTTGCATATGCAGGGGTTTATAGGGAAACACTCTTCGAGTTGAATCCGCGATGCATTCCATAGATAATCTGACTACTTTTTATGTTTTCATTAATCTCAGATTCTGAACAACATCATAATGAGTATGAGCTTGCGCGCATGAAAATAATAAAGCAGAACAATGCCATGGCTGTCAAACTTGGCATTAAGGGACTGAAATCAAGTCTGGATGCAATGCAATCCAAACGCTCTCCACCTACAGATTCATGCTCAGAATATGATCCTAACAGTGATTCTAAGCTAGAGGGAGACCTAAGTCAATGTAGCTCTCTAGTGGAGGAGTCAGAGGCAGATGCCCTATCTTATTCACCCATCAAGGTGCTTGCTCTGGATGACCTGAGGGTGCTGCACCACTTCCCGCAGATATGGGTTGATGACGTTCTTGAAGAACTTGTCCTTGGAGGAGCTTGAAGAGGCCCTGGTAGATGGGATCTGATAGAAAACAACAAGGAAAAACAGAACATAGGATTTCTCCGTGATACGATGATCAACAGGTTTGGGAAGTATACATAGATTTTTTAACTCAAGAGGCAAATGACAAGCTTTTACATAAACCATTTTATAAGGAGACATACCCATGGGATTTTTATATGCAATTCTATAAGCCCAAAGTGCATCATCTAATTTCTTAGACCAATTCTTCCTTGACCTATTAACAGTCTTTTGCAAAATTAATTTTATTTCTCTATTGGTAAGTTCAACTTGACCACGAGACTGAGGATGATAAGGTGATGCAATTCTATGGTTAACATTATACTTGGCAAGCATTTCATGGAAAGCACCATGAATAAAGTGTGAACCACCATCAGTCATTAAATATCTAGGGACTCCAAACTTTGGGATAATAACTTCCTTAAGCATTTTAACAGAGGTGTTGTGATCAACACTACAGGTTGGAATAGCTTCTACCCATTTGGTAACATAATCAACAACAACCAAAATATGTGTATGCCCATTAGAGGAAGGAAAAGGTCCCATGTAATCAAATCCCCAAACAACAAATGGTTCAACAACAAGTGAATAATTCATAGGAATTTCTTGACGCTTACCGATATTACCTATTCTTTGACATTCATCACAAGATGAGATGTACTTACGGGCATCCTTGAAGAGAGTAGGCCAATAGAATCCAGACTGCAATACCTTATGAGCAGTTCTATCTCCAGCATGATGCCCTCCATAAGCCTCGGAGTGACATTTTCGTAGGATTTGTCCCTGTTCATGCTCAGGTACACAACATCTAATAATACCATCTACTCCTTCTTTATGAAGATGTGGGTCATCCCAAAAGTAATGTCTTAAATCATAGAAGAATTTTTTTTCTTTTGTTGGTATGTAAATCTAGGTGGTAAATATTTAGCAACAATGTAATTAGCATAGTCAGCATACCAAGGAGTGCCATGAGCAACATTTATTGCAGCTAACTACTCATCAGTAAAACTATCATCAATAGGTAGTGGGTCATCAAGCACATTTTCAAGCCTAGACAAGTTATCAGCTATGGGGTTCTCAGCTCATTTTCTATCAATGATATGTAAATCAAATTCTTGTAACAAGAGAACCCAACAAATAAGTTTAGGTTTAGCATCTTTCTTTTCCATAAGATCTTTAATAGCAGCATGGTCTGTGTGAACACTTACTTTGGAATCAACAATATAAGGTCTAAATTTATCACAAAGAAACACCACTTCTAAGAATTCTTTTTCAGTAGTAGCATAATTTATTTGAGCATTGTCTAGAGTTTTACTAGCATAATGAATAACACTCAATTTCTTATCAACTCTTTGTCCTAGAACAGCACCAACAACATAATCACTAGCATCACACATAATTTCAAAAGGCAAGTTCCAATCAGGTGGTTGAATAATAGGTGCAGAAATTAAAGCTTTCTTTAGTGTTTCAAAGGCTTCAACACAATCATCATAAAAAACAAAAGGAATATCCTTTTGCAAAAGATTAGTAAGAGGCCTAGAAATTTTAGAAAAGTCTTTGATAAATCTCCTATAGAAACCAGCATGACCTAGGAAACTTCGAATACCTTTGATGTCCTTAGGACATGGCATTTTCTCAATTGCATCAACCTTAGCTTGGTCCACTTCAATACCTCTTTTAGAAATTTTATGACCCAAGACAATGCCTTCATTAACCATAAAGTGGCACTTCTCCCAATTCAAGACATGATTTGTTTGTTCGCATCTCTGCAAAACTCGATCAAGATTGCTTAAACAATCATCAAAAGACTTCCCATAAACAGAAAAGTCATCCATGAAAACCTCAACAATCTTTTCACAAAAATCAGAGAATATAGGAATCATACATATTTGAAAGGTAGCAGGTGCATTACATAAACCAAAAGGCATACGTCTATAAGCATAAGTTCCGAAGGTACAAGTAAAAGTGGTCTTTTCTTGATCAGGTTGAGATACAGGTATTTGTGAAAAGCCAGAATATCCATCAAGGAAGTAAAAGTGTGTGTTCTTAGATAATCTTTCAAGCATTTGATCAATAAAAGGCAGAGGGTAATGATCTTTTCTAGTTGCTTTGTTTAATTTTCTAAAATCAATTACCATTCTATAGCCTGTACAATTCTTTGTGGAATAAGCTCATTCTTATCATTAGGAACAACAGTAATACCTCGTTTATTAGGAACACAATGAACATGACTTACCCATCGACTATCAGCTATGGGATAGATTATACCTGCTTCCAGAAGTTTTAATATTTTCGTTCTTAGCACCTCTTTGATCTTCGGATTTAACCGACGTTCGTGATCAACAACTGGTTTAGCATCAGGTTCCATATTAATATTGTGCTGACATAGAGTGGGACTAATGCCCTTTAAATCATCAAGAGTATATCCACTAGCAACCCAATGCTTCCTTAGAACTTTCAATAATATTTCTTCTTTATGTTCAGAAAAGTTAGCACTAATAATAACATGATATATTTTCTTTTCATCAAGATAAGCATATTTCAAAGTGTCTGACAATTTTTTAAATTCAAATACAGGATCACCTTTAGGTGGAGGTGGACCTCCAAGAATTTCAATAGGCAAATTGTGTTTAAGTAGAGGACATTGTTCAAAGAAAATTTTATCTATTTCATTTCTTTCATGCATATGTAAATCATTTTCATGGTATAGCAAATATTATTTTAAAGGATCAGTAGGGGGCACAACAATAGAAGCAAGACCAATCAATTCATCCTTACTGGGCAATTCTTTTTCATGAAGATTTCTACTAAACTTGGAAAAAATAAACTCATGAGACTCATCACCAAAGCTAACACCAACAACTTGTTTTTTACAATCTATCTTAGCATTAACTGTGTTCAAGAAAGGTCTACCAAAGATAATGGGACAAAAGTCATCTTGCGGGGAACCAAGAACAAGGAAATCAGTAGGGTATTTTATTTCCCCACACAAGACTTCAACATCACTGACAATCCCAATTGGTGATATAATATCTCTATTAGCAAGTTTAATAGTAACATCTATTTCTTCTATCTCAGCAGGTGATATGTCTTTCAGAATTTCTTCATATAAAGTGTAAGGAATAGCACTCACACTAGCACCCATGTCACATAAACCATGATAACAATGATCTCCTATTTTAACTGAGATGACATGCATGCCAACAACCGGTTTATGTTTATCTTTCCTATCAGGTTTAGCAATTCTAGTAGCTTCTTCACAGAAGTAAATAACATGCCCATCCATATCTTCTTCCAAGAGATCTTTAACCATAGCAATACTAGGTTCAACTTTAAATTGTTCATCAGGTTTAGTTGTTCTAATATAACTTTTGTTAACCATAGTTGAAACTTTAGCATGTTCCTTTATCCTAATAGGGAAAGGTGGTTTCTCAATATAAGCAGTAGGAACAACTAGATCAACATTATAAAGTATAGTTTCTTCTTTAACTGGCACTAGTTCTTTAATTTCTTCTTTAATAGTGGGTGATATTTAAACCACTTCTCCTTAGGGAGTTCAACATGAGTAGCAAATGATTCACAAAAGGAGGCTAGTATCTCAGAGTCAAGTCCATATTTAGTGCTAAACTTTCGAAAAGCATCGGTATCCATAAAAGATTTAACACAATCATACTTAAGCTTAATACTTGACTCTTTACCTTCGTCGAGTTCCCAATCTTCAGAGTTGCATTTAATTCTTTCCAAAAGATCCCACCAGAATTCAATAGTCTTCTTCATAAAAGAACCAGCACAAGAAGTATCAAGCATGTTTGATCATTACGAGAAAGCCGAGCATAAAAATTCTGGATAATAATTTCTCTTGAGAGCTCATGATCGGGGCATGAATATAACATTAACTTAAGCCTCCCCCAACCTAGAGTGATTCTTTCTCCTTCACGAGGCCAAAAATTATATATATAATTCCGATCACGATGAACTAGATGCAGAGGATAATTTTTTGGTGGAACTCCAATTTCAAACGATTGCAATTCCATGATCCAATATCATCACATAGCCTATACCATGCCAATGCTTTTCCCTTCAAATATAAAGGGAAAACCTTTTTCATCACCTCATCTCCTGGTAAACCTGCAACCTTAAACAATCCACAAATTTGTTCCACATATATCAAGTGCATATCTGTAGCGACCAGACCTCAAATAGTCTGATCTTTGTGCTCCGGTGTCATCCCTGGATCAGTAATGCTGACACCACACAGTACTCGGAGGATTTATAGCAGAGTAGCAATCACACACTTATTACATCGAGTGTCTCAAAAGAAAACTTATTACAATAAATATGGCTTAAGGCCATCTAATAATAATAACAGTGGAAGGCTTGGAAGATAAGTGAGTCCATCAACTCCAACGGCATCACTGAGTATAGAACCACGACCTAAAACTCCTTAATCGTCGTCTAAAAAGTCTGCAACAATAACGTTGCAGCCCGAAAATAGGTCAGCACATGGAATATGCTGGCAAGGTAACACATAGAGAGTAATGGAATGAAACAGCTATACTATATGCATATTTGGCTGGTGGAAAGCTCTATGGTTACAGTTTTGCATAAAGCCAATTTTCCCTACTTCAAAAGGAATAAATTTAATTACTATCATGGTGGTTGTTAAACATTGAGAATGGTTGACAGCATTCTCAATCCCAATTAAGCATCATCATTAACCCAACAACATTAATTTTAGAGTAACATGTTGAGATTCACATGATAATCCAGATACTAGATACTCAAGATATCCATAACCGGGGACACGGCTAATCATGATTAGTTTGTTACACTCTGCAGAGGTTTGCGCACTTTTCCCCACAAGACTTGATCGCCTCCATTGGATTTCTCGCACTACATGGTGTTTGAGAAACGGATGCCCGAGACACAGTCTTTCAGAAGCACTAGCACCTTACGATGGATAAACCGGTACACCTACTTTCCCCTACACCTTAGATAAACCATTAATTATCAATCTCACATCTGTCATGGATTTCACTCACCCAATCCACGTCTACTAGCATAGCATGGCATAGTAAGCAAACGTTGAAGTAACTCCCAAAGGTTTGATAATAAACAGGTAATAGGTACTACCTCATCTACTTCCCATCCCACAGCTTAATTAAATCCTAATCATGCAATGTGTGAAGATTGATCTAATGCAAAAAAAATTGGGTTGTCGAAAAGGTATGATCAAAGTGTTACTTGCCTTGCTGATGATCCGTGAAACCTAATGATTCGAAGTAACAGGCGGCGCACTGCGGGTACTCTATCGCAGGCAAACAAACAAGCATACAATAAGTACTCATCTAATGCACAGGTAAAACTCAAATAAGAGATCTAACCAGAAGGTTCAACTTAAGAACTCCGGTTGGCAAAAGGAATCAAATCGAACGAAGCAAAGAAAGTCAAACGGCGAAAGAAAACAACTCCGTTCTAGTAATCTGAACCTAAGTCAAATTTTACAGTAGCAAAAACTTGTTTAAGTTGATTATTCGGATAGAGGGTTTTGAGACGAAACTCCAGGCGCTTGAATCGCCTGATTCCGATAAACGAGCAAAAAGTTAAACTAAAACGAAAATCGGATCAGAAATCGCGATCAGAAAATAACCGCGGAAAAATCCGACGAAAAAGAAAAACGACGAACGGATTTTTTTTTTAAAAATGGCACGGATTTCGAGGGGCAGCGAACCTCGGGCGGCGGGTCACGACGGCGGCGGCGGCGCAGCGCGGCGGCGGTGGCGGTGGCGGTGGCGGC
>NC_057797.1:566151196-566158977 GCF_018294505.1 Triticum aestivum | reverse complement strand
AAAGGCCCCGGCCAGGCGGAGTCCTGGCCGAGTACGGCCCATAGTCGGTTCCGTTTTTTTTAAATAATTACGCTCGGAAGAAAAAAAATAAAAAGAAATACTAAACGGACTCCAAAAATCCCGAAATAAATTTTCCCGGGCTTCTCAAATCAAGCCCGACAAAGTGAACATTTATTTGGGCCCTAAATGCAATTTTGAAAACAACAAAAAAAACTCCGAAATAAAACTATTTGATTTTTTTATTAAATCCTCAATATTTCTATATTTTGGGAAAGTCATTTTATTCCCTCTCTCATATTTTTGTAATAGAAATAATTGATGATAAAATAAATAAAATCTGATTCTATTCTCAAAATTTGAGAAAAACTCAAATATGAAAATAACGAAATCCCCAACTCTCTCCGTGGGTCCTTGAGTTGCTTAGAATTTTCTAGCATCAAAACCCAAAGCAAATAAAATATGATATGCATGATGATCTAATGTATAACATTCCAAATTGAAAATTTGGGATGTTACAAACCTACCCCCCTTAAGATGAATCTCGCCCTCGAGATTCGGGTTGGCTAGAAAATAGGTGAGGGTGGTCTTTGAGCAAATCTTCCTCTCGTTCCCAGGTGGCTTCATCCTCCGTGTGGTGGCTCCACTGAACCTTGCAAAACTTGATAACTTTGCTGCGAGTAACTCAGCTGGCAAACTCGAGGATCTTAACTGGTTTCTCCTCATAGGTCAAATCGTTATCCAACTGAATAGTTTCCAAAGGCACTGTGTCTCTCAATGGTATGTCAGCTATCTCCACGTGACACTTCTTTAACTGGGAAACGTGGAACACATCATGAATTCCTGACAATCCTTCGGGCAATTTCAACTTGTAGGCCACTTCTCCCATACGCTCCAAAATTCGATATGGTCCTATAAATCGTGGCGCTAACTTCCCTTTAACTCCAAAATGCTTTGTTCCCCGAAGTGGAGATACTCGAAGATAAGCTCTGTCTCCAACTTCGTAAACTGTCTCCTTGCGTTTAGAATCTGCATAACTCTTCTGTCTGGACTGGGCTACCTTGAGCCTATCGCGAATCAACTTCACTTTCTGTTCAGACTCCTTAATCAAGTCAGGTCCAAACAACTGGCGGTCTCCAACTTCGTCCCATGACAGTGGTGTCCTGCACCTTCTTCCGTACAAAGCTTCGAAAGGGGCCATCTTCAAACTGGTTTGGTAACTGTTGTTGTAAGAGAACTCTGCATATGGCAAATTATTGTCCCAACTAGATCCATAATCTAGCGCACAAGCTCTCAGCATATCCTCCAAAATCTGATTGACTCTCTCGGTCTGTCCATCTGTCTGCGGATGAAAAGCTGTACTGAATTCTAGCCTGGTTCCCAAAGTTTCGTGCAACTGCTTCCAGAACTTTGAGGTAAACTGGGTTCCTCTATCTGATACGATACTCCTCGAAACTCCATGCAGACATACTATTCTGGTCATGTATATTTTTGCCAACTTAGCACTGGTATAAGTGGTCTTTACTGGGATGAAATGAGCTACTTTCGTCAATCGATCGACTACAACCCAAATCGAGTCATAGCCTGAACGAGTCCTAGGCAATCCCGTGATAAAATCCATGCCTAACTTATCCCACTTCCATTCGGGTATCGGCAATGGTTGTAACAATCCTGCTGGCTTCTGATGCTCTGCCTTTACTCTCTGGCATACATCACAAACAGCTACATACTCTGCTATTTCTTTCTTCATTCCGGTCCACCAGAAAATATCCTTCAAATCCAGATACATCTTGGTATTCCCTGGGTGAATCGAATAGGGTGAATCATGGGCCTCTTGTAGAATTAACTTCCTGATCTCCGGGTCATTGGGCACATAGACACGGTCTTCAAACCATAGGGTATCGTGCTCATCCTCACGAAATCCTTTAGCTTTTCCTTCTTTCATTTTCTCCTTTATGGAAACAATCTCCTTGTCAGTCTTCTGAGCTTCCCTGATTCTGTCCATCAAAGTTGACTGAATCTCCAACGCTGCTACATAGCCTCTCGGAACTATTTCCAAACATAGTTCACGAAGATTTTCTGCTAACTCCTTGGGTATTTCTCCCATCATTAACATATTGACATGGCTCTTGCGGCTTAATGCATCAGCTACTACATTAGCCTTCCCGGGATGATAATGCAATTTCATATCATAATCCTTGATGAGCTCCAACCATCTCCTTTGTCTGAGGTTCAACTCCTTCTATGTGAAAATGTACTTCAAACTCTTATGATCCGTGTACACCTCACAATGATTTCCGATGAGGAAATGTCTCCATGTCTTCAAGGCATGCACTACGGCTGCTAACTCCAAATCATGCGTAGTGTAATTCAACTCATGGGGCTTCAATTGTCTTAAGGCATATGAAACAACTCTCCCTTCCTGCATAAGCACTGCTCCAAGTACTCGACGTGAAGCGTCGCAATACACCTCATAATCCTTGGTCTGATCTGGCAAAATCAACACTGGTGAGGTAACCAAGCGTTTCTTCAACTCCTGGAAACTAGCCCCATACTGCTCAGTCCATTTGAACTTGGTATCTTTCTTCAACAACTCCGTCATAGGCTTCGAAATCTTTGAAAAATTCTCAATAAACCTCCGGTAGTATCCTGTGAGTCCAAGAAAACTCCGGATCTCTCCAACGGTAGTTAGGGCTTCCCACTTGGTCACGGTATCAACTTTAGTGGGATCAACAGCTATACCTTCTCCAGATATAACGTGTCCGAGGAATCCTACTTCCTTCAACCAAAACTCACATTTGCTGAACTTGGCATATAATTGATGTTCTCTGAGCTTTCCAAGTACCAAATGCAAATGCTCCTTATGTTCCTCTTCATTCTTTGAATAAACCAGGATATCATCAATGAACACTACGACGAACTTATCCAAAAACTCCATAAACACTTTGTTCATCATGTTCATAAAATAGGCAGGCACGTTAGTCGGACCAAATGACATAACGGTATACTCATACAGCCCATACCTGGTGGTAAAAGTTGTCTTCGGAATATCCTGTTCTCGAATCTTCAACTGGTGGTACCCTGATCACAAATCGATCTTGGAAAACACTTTAGCTCCTTGCAATCGATCAAACAGATCATTGATCATTGGTAGCGGGTACTTGTTCTTGATTGTTACTTCATTCAATCCTCGATAATCAACAACCATCCTTAACGATCCATCCTTCTTCTCTACTAATAGTACTGGTGATCCCCAAGGTGAAGAACTTGGGCGAATGTAACCTTTATCTAGTAACTCCTTAATCTGTTTCTTAATTTCCACCAAATCCTTTGCTGGCATCCTATATGGTCTCTTGATATTGGCCCTGTGCCTGGCAATAGCTCAATTAAGAACTCAATATCTCTATCCGGTGGCATGCCTGGCAACTCCTTTGGAAATACATCAGGGAATTCCCTTACCACTGGTACTTCCTCCTGCACAACTCCTGTTAATGAATTTACTTGTGTCTTGTTTGGCGCATGCCGGGATACATACTTGATCCTTCTCCCTTCTGGGGTGGTAAGCAAAATTGACTTACTAGCACAATCGATGTTTCCTCCATACATCGACAGCCAATCCATACTAGGAATCACATCCAGACCTTGGGATTCTAGAATAATTAAATCTGTTGGGAAAACATGCCGTCCTATACTTAATGGCACTTGAAAACATCCTTGATTGGCCATGTACTCTGCTCCTGGTGAGCTTACTAGCATAGGTGTTTTGAGAACCCTAGTGGGTAGGCTATACTTTTCCACAAATCCCCTTGACATGTATGAATGCGATGCACCAGTATCAAAAAGAACGAGTGCAGTAAATGACTTAACCAAAAACTTACCTATTACTGCATCAGGCTGAGCTTCAACCTCCTCCACATTAACGTGGTTCACCTGTCCCCTGTTGAAAGGGTTCGGCTTCTTTCGAGAGCTTCCATTGCCGTTTTGGCCTTCAGGACATTCATTGGCATAATGTCCGGTCTTGGAACACTTGAAACAGGTGACTTGACTCAGATCTCTCTTGGCTGGGGTTGATGGGGTGCTGCAGTTCTGGCCATTGCTTCCTCCATTCCCATTACCATTCTTGGAGCCATTGTGATTGTGCGAGCTACCTACTCCATGGGTATGCTGAAAATGTCCTCCCGGTCTAGGGGTAAAACGTGGCTTCTATTGAGCTCCTGAATTATACTTTTCTTGTCCATACTTCCTCTTGCGGTTCTCAATTTGCTGTTGCTTCCCTTCAATCATAAGAGCACGGTCTACCAACTCCTGGTAGTTGTTGAAGGTGGCTACCATCAACTGCATACTCAACTTATCATTCAGTCATTCCAGGAACTTCTCCTGCTTAGCTGCATCCGTAGCAACGTCGTCTGGGGCATAACGTGCTAGCTTACTAAACTCCTCCACATACTGGCCAACTGTCCGTCCTCCTTGGCGCAAGTTACGAAACTCATGCTTCTTCATGGCCATAGCTCCTGCTGAAACATGGGTAGTACGGAAAGCCTGCTGAAACTGGTCCCATGTGACAGTGTCGACTGGGAAGGTGGCTGTGAAATTCTCCCACCATGATGCTGCGGGTCCTTCTAACTAATGTGCGGCAAACTTAACCTTCTCCGCATCTGTGCATCCTGCTGTGGTCAACTCCCTAGCTGTCTTGCGGAGCCAATCATCTGCTACTATTGGCTCGGTGCTACTGGAAAACACCGGCGGGTTCAGCCTAAGAAAACGGGCTAAGTGGTCAACAGGTGGTGGTGGTGGTGGTGGGTTGTTGTTGTTGTTCCCCTGATTCTGATTCTGGACTAGCAACTGCATCAAGGTGTTCTGCTGCTGGATCAACTGGGTGAGCTCCGGCGGAAAGGCAAATTCGGGGTCACGTCTCGGAGGCATCTGAGGGTTTAGAAAAGATGAGATATAAGAATAGAGGGGGTCTAAAGAGAAAACACTACCCATATGCACATGAGGCAAAAGCAAACAATTCACTTCATTCAATCAAACAAAGGCATACAATCGATCTAACTATCGCAAAGTGCTCGGACTACTATATTTACATGGTGGACTACTACTACTGATGAGGTGGTCTACTAGAAATATTCTACGGTTGTAGACTCCATGATATCCGCTCCTGCTTCATCAACATAGTCATCATTGCTACTATCTGCTTCTGAGTCGGTGCCGTCGATGATGATGTAGTCTTCCAGGCTAATCTCCTTGGGTTCTTCGTCTTCATCTACTGGTGTCGGGCCTCCCATAAATACTGCTAGCTTCATAGTTAGGTCGGCATTCTTATCCACCAATACTTCAATTTCTTCTTCATAATCTTCGCGTGTAGCCTTGAGTTCTTCCTCCAGTTCCTTGATTCTAGTCTTAGTCTTCTTCAGGTCTATCATGTGGGCGCACATCTGATTCTCCTGTCGTCGAATGTGCTGATTTAACTCCTGAATAAAAGTTGCAATTGATCTATCTTTCCTGGTGTTAATCATCTCCCAGTGTTCATCTCAGCGCCCGCAAATCTGGTAGATAGTATCCTTAAGATACTTGCGGTAGACTTCTCCAATGCGTCCCATGGCGATGTGAGCTGCCATACTCTTTCCTAGACTCCAAGTTGGTGCATCAAAAGAAAACTCTATGGGCTCAGTGACTGGCATGAACGACCTTCCTGGGATTTGAACTTGAATCATCCAGCGCTCTTCTTCAGGTAAAGTGGCGTTGTAGGTTCCCGTGAAGCTTGGTACTCCTATGTTCAGGTATCTAGTGACTTCCTTCAAGTGGCGTCCAAAGGGTGTATCTTCATCCGGTTGGGTGAACTTGTTCCTTGCATCCGCCATCCTAAAGAGTAGAAAAGATGAGAGGTCAGAAGAGAAGAGAGTGAGTAGTGATCTAGGTCTTTAGCTTAGTGGTCGTGTCCTACAGTCAGCGTGTGCTTTGATACCATCTCTGTAGCGACCAGAACTCAAATAGTCTGATCTCTGTGCTCCGGTGTCATCCCTGGATTAGTAATGCTGACACCACACAGTACTCGGAGGATTTATAGCAGAGTAGCAATCACACACTTATTACATCAAGTGTCTCAAAAGAAAACTTATTACAATAAATATGACTTAAGGCCATCTAATAATAATAACAGCGGAAGGCTTGGAAGATAAGTGAGTCCATCAACTCCAACGGCATCACTGAGTATAGAACCACGACCTAAAACTCCTTAATCGTCGTCTGAAAAGTCTGCAACATTAATGTTGCAGCCCGAAAACGGGTCAGCACATGGAATATGCTGGCAAGGTAACACATAGAGAGTAATGGAATGAAATAGCTATACTATATGCATATTTGGCTGGTGGAAAGCTCTATGGTTACAGTTTTGCATAAAGCCAATTTTTCCCTACTTCAAAAGGAATAAATTTAATTACTATCATGGTGGTTGTTAAACATTGAGAATGGTTGACAGCATTCTCAATCCCAATTAAGAATCATCATTAACCCAACAACATTAATTTTAGAGTAACATGTTGAGATTCACATGATAATCCAGATACTAGATACTCAAGATGTCCATAACCGGGGACACGGCTAATCATGATTAGTTTGTTACACTCTGCAGAGGTTTGCACACTTTTCCCCACAAGACTCGATCGCCTCCGTTGGATTTCTCGCACTACATGGTGTTTGAGAAACGGATGACCGAGACACAGTCTTTCAGAAGCACTAGCACCTTACGATGGATAGACCGGTACACCTACTTTCCCCTACATCTGCTAGTCTACCCTGTAAGAGTTCGCACGACTTAATCAACTATGCCAGAGCCCATAATGGCTTGTGGCTGCACACGGAAATTTCTAGTTTGAAAAATCTCATGATCCCTTTGAGCCTGGGTGGCGGTCCAAAAGAAAACAGGCATGTCCTGGAATATCCAGGTGCCTGAATCCACCCAGATGTGTATTTAAGTTGCCACCTTAGATAAACCATTAATTATCAATCTCACATCTGTCATGGATTTCACTCACCCAATCCAGGTCTACTAGCATAGCATGGCATAGTAAGCAAACGTAGAAGTAACTCCCAAAGGTTTGATAATAAACAGGTAATAGGTACTACCTCATCTACTTCCCATCCCACAGCTTAATTAGATCCTAATCATGCAATGTGTGAAGATTGATCTAATGCAAAAAAAATTGGGTTGTCGAAAAGGTATGATCAAAGTGTTACTTGCCTTGCTGATGATCCGTGAAACCTAATGATTCGAAGTAACAGGCGGCGCACTGCGGGTACTCTATCGCAGGCAAACAAACAAGCATACAATAAGTACTCATCTAATGCACAGGTAAAACTCAAATAAGAGATCTAACCAGAAGGTTCAACTTAAGAACTCCGGTTGGCAAAAGGAATCAAATCGAACGAAGCAAAGAAAGTCAAACGGCGAAAGAAAACAACTTCGTTCTAATAATATGAACCTAAGTCAACTTTTACAGTAGCAAAAACTTGTTTAAGTTGATTATTCAGATAGAGGGTTTCGAGACGAAACTCCAGGCGCTTGAATCGCCTGATTCCGATAAACGAGCGAAAAGTTAAACTAAAACGAAAATCGGATCAGAAATCGCGATCAGAGAATAACCGCGGGAAAATCTGACGAAAAAGAAAAACGACGAACGGAATTTTTTTAAAAAAAAATGGCATGGATTTCGAGGGGCGGCGAACCTCGGGCGGCGGGTCGCGACGGCGGCGGCGGCGCAGCGCGGCAGCAGCAGCGGCTGGCA
>NC_057797.1:566125868-566150703 GCF_018294505.1 Triticum aestivum | reverse complement strand
GTACGGCCCATAGTCGGTTCCCTTTTTTTAAATAATTACGCTCGGAAGAAAAAAATAAAAAGAAATACTAAACGGACTCTAAAAATCCCGAAATAAATTTTCCCGGGCTTTTAAAATCAAGCCAGACAAAGTGAACATTTATTTGGGCCCTAAATGCAATTTTGAAAAACGCGCATTTTTCCTAATTCAAATAAAAACAACAACAAAAACGCCGAAATAAAACTATTTGATTTTTTTATCAAATCCTCAATATTTCTATATTTTGGGAAAGTCATTTTATTCCCTCTCTCATATTTTTGTAATAGAAATAATTGATGATAAAATAAATAAAATCAAATGATCCTATTCTCAAAATTTGAGAAAAACTCAAATATGAAAATAACGAAATCCCCAACTCTCTCCGTGGGTCCTTGAGTTTCTTAGAATTTTCTAGGATCAAAACCCAAAGCAAATAAAATATGATATGCATGATGATCTAATGTATAACATTCCAAATTGAAAATTTGGGATGTTACAATATCGGGATGTTCGGTTCCATCTCCTGCATAAGGATTAGCTAGCAGTTGTTCTATCATACCTGAACGAATTTCATATTAAATATTTTCAGTAGGTGCAGTAGGTTGAGGGGTAACTAATTGTGGTTTTGGAGAGGTGAAGATACCCCGAACATACCCCTCAAAGGATTGTTTTCCATAGTAACAAGTGACAGTAAATTTCAGCACACTATATAAATGTTTCCTTACCGAATTCCACTTACCAAAGGCGCTTCACTCCCCGGCAACGGCGTCAGAAAATAGCCTTGATGGCCCACAAGTATAGGGTATCAATTGTAGCTCTTTTCGATAAGTAAGAGTTTCGAACCCAACGAGGAGCAGAAGGAAATGACAAGTTGTTTCCCGTAAGGTATTTTCTGCAAGTGCTGAAATTGTAAGTAGCGGAGTAGTTTGATAGCAAGATAATTTGTAACGAGAAATTAATGATAATAGTAACAAAAGTGCATCAAGGTAGCCCAATCCTTTTGAGGCAAAGGACAGGCCAAAACAGTCTCTTATGATAAGCAAAGGGTTCTTGAGGGTACATGGGAATTTCATCTAGTCACTTTCATCATGTTGGTTCGATTTGTGTTCACTACTTTGATAATTTGATATGTGGGTGGACCGGTGCTTTGGTGCTATTCTTACTTGAACAAACCTCCTACTTATGATTAACCCTCCCGCAAGCATCCGCAACTACGAGAAAAGTATTAAGAATAAATTCTAACCATAGCATTAAACTCTAGGATCCAATCGGCCCCTTACGGAATAGCGCATAAACTGGGGTTTAAGCTTCTGTCACTCTCGCAACCTATCATCTAATTGCTACTCCAGAATGCATTCCCTTAGGCCCAAATATGGTGAAGTGTCATGTAGTCGACGTTCACATGACACCACTAAGGGAATAACAACATACATACTATCAAAATATCGAACACATATCAAGTTCACGTGATTACTTGCAACATGATTTCTCCCGTGACCTCAAGAACAAAAGTAACTACTCACAAATGATAAACATGCTCATGATCAGAGGGGTGTTAAATAGCATAATGGATCTGAACATATAATCTTCCACCAAATAAACCATATACTAATCAACTACAGTATGTAATCAACACTACTAGTCACCCACAAGCACCAATCTATAGTACCGGTAACAAGATTGAATACGAGAGATGAACTACGGTTGGAGATGAGATGGTGTTGTTGAAGATATTGATGGAGATTGCCCTCCCCAAGATGGGAGAGTTGTTGGTGATGATGATGACAATGATTTCCCCCTCCGGGAGGGAATTTCCCCCGGTGGAATCGCTCCGCCAGAGGGCAAAAGTGCTCCTGCCCAAGTTCCACCTCGAGACGGCGGCGCTCCGTCCTGAAAGCCTTCTTCTCATTTTTTCTAGGTCAAAATGGCTTATGTACCAGAAGATGGGCACCGGAGGTGGGCCGAGGAGGCGACAACCCACCAGGGCGTGCCTAGGGGCCCTAGCGCGCCCATGTGGGTTGTGCCCACCTGGTGGCCCCCCTCTGGTAGTTATTGGCTCCAATATTTCTTATATATTCCATAAAAAATCCCCGTCAAGTTCCAGCTTGTTTGGAGTTGTGCAGAATAGGTGGCCTGACGTAGCTTTTCCAGGTCCAGATTTCTAGCTCCCAGAATTCTCCCTCTTTGTGTGTACCTTGTAAATTATGAGAGAAAAGGCATTAGAATTACTCCAAAAAGCATTATTATGGATAAAAACATTATAAATAACAGTAAGAAAACATGATGCAAAATGGACGTATCACCCTGCAAAAACTAGTTAGACTTCCTCTACTTTGTTGTTGCAAGTTTTACGTGGCTGCTACGGGCTTCTAGCAAGAACCGTTCTTACCTACGCATCAAAACCACAATGGTGATTTATCAAGTTTTCTATTTTAACCTCCAACAAGGACCCCCTGCAGTCAAATTTGATTCAACTAAAGTTGGAGAAACAGACACCCCCAGCCACCTTTATGCAAAACTAGTTGCATGTCTGTCGGTGGAACCGGTCTCATGAACATGGTCATGTAAGGTTGGTCCGGGCCGCTTCATCAAACAATACCATCGAATCAAAATAAGACATTGGTGGTAAGCAGTATGACGATCACCGCCCACAACTCTTTGTGTTCTACTCGCGCATATCATCTGTGCATAGCTAGACCTGGCTCTGATACCACTGTCGGGGAACGTAGCATGCAAATTCAAAATTTTCCTACGACCACGCAAGATCTATCTAGGAGATGCATAGCAACAACAAAGGGAGAGTGTGTCCACGTACCCTCATAGACCGAAAGCGGAAGCGTTGGACAACGTGGTTGATGTAGTCGAACTTCTTCTCGTTCCGACCGATCAAGCACCGAACGTACGGCACATCCGAGTTCTGCACACGTTCAGCTCGACGACGTCCCTCGAACTATTGATCCAGCAAAGTATCGATGGAGAGTTTCATCAGCACGACGGTGTGGTCATGGTGATGGTGAAGTGATCCGCGCAGGGCTTCGCCTAAGCACTATGACGCTATGACCAGAGGAGTAAACTATGGAGGGGGGCATCGCACATGGCTAAGAGAACAATTGATGTGCCTTTGGGGTGCCCCCCGCCCCCGTATATAAAGGAGGGGAGGAGGATGCGCTGATATGTCTCTAACTTATCTATAATTTTTTATTGTTCCATGTTGTTATAATATAAATCTTGGATGTTTTATAATCATTTTGTAGTCATTTTATATCATTTTTTGGTACTAACCTATTGACATAGTGCCAAGTGTCAGTTGATGTTTTTCCCATGTTTTTACATCACAGAAAATCAATATCAAACGGAGTCCAAATGAGACGAAACTTTACAGAGATTTTTTATGGACTAGAAGGAACATAATGGGCCTTGGTTGCGCCTGGGCGTGCTCCAAGTAGAACACAACCCACCAGGGCGCGCCAAGAGGCCCAGACGTGCCCTGGTGGGTTGTGCCCACGTCGGGTGCCCCCCGAACCGCCTCTTTGCTCTATAAATACCCCAATATTCCCAAAACCCTAGGGAGTCGACGAAATATTCATCCAGCCGCCGTAGAGTCCAGAACCACTAGATCCAATCTAGACACCATCTCGGATGGGGTTCACCATGTCCATTGGTGCCTCTCCGATGATGCGTGAGTAGTTCTTTTTAGACCTTCGGGTCCGTAGTTAGTAGCTAGATGGCTTCCTCTATGTCTCTCTTGATTCTGAATACAATGGTCTCCTGGAGATCCATATATGATGTAACTCTTTTTGCGGTGTGTTTGTTGGGATCGATGAACTTTGAGTTTATGATTAGATCTATCTTTTTATATCCATGAAACTATTTGAGTTTCTTTGATCTCTTTATGCATGATTGCTTATAGACTCGTATTTCTTCTCCGATATTTGGGTTTTTTGGCCAACTTGATCTATTTATCTTTCAATTGGAAGAGGTGCCTTGTAGTTGGTTCGATCTTACGATGCTTGATTCCAGTGGCAGAAAGGGAACTGTGATACGTCCATTTTGCATCATGCTTTTATATCGATAATTATTGCATTATGGGCTGTTATTACACATTATGTCACAATACTTATGCCTATTCTCTCTTATTTTATAAGGTTTACATGAAGAGGGAGAATGCCGGCAGCTGGAATTCTGGGCTGGAAAAGGTGCAAATATTAGAGACCTATTCTGCACAACTCCAAAAGTCCTGAAACTCCACGGGAATTATTTTCAGAATATATAAAAAATAATTGGGCGAAGAAAGTATCAGAGGAGGCCACCCACCGTCCATGAGGGTGGGGGCGCGCCCTACTCCCCTAGGCGCGCCCCCTGCCTTGTGGGCCCCCTGGCAGGTCTCTGATGCCCATGTTCTGCTATATGAGGTTTTTCGTCGAGGAAAAAAATCATAAGCTAGCTCATGGGACGAAACTCTGCCGCCACGAGGCGGAACCTTGGCGGAACCAATCTAGGGCTCCAGCGGAGCTGTTCTGCCGGGGAAACTTCCCTCCAGGAGGGGGAAATCATCACCATCGATCCTCTCATCGGGAGGGGATCAATCTCCATCAACATCTTCACCAGCACCATCTCATCTCAAACCCTAGTTCATCTCTTGTATCCAATCTTTGTCCCAAAGCCTCAGATTGGTACCAGTGGGTTGCTAGTAGTGTTGATTACTCCTTGTAGTTGATGCCAGTTGGTTTATTCGGTGGAAGATCATATGTTCAGATCCTTTATGCATATTAATACCCCTCTGATTATGAACATGAATATGATTTTTGAGTAGTTACGTTTGTTCCTGAGGACATGGGAGAAGTCTTGCTATAAGTAGTCATGTGAATTTGGTATTCATTCGATATTTTGATGAGATGTATGTTATCTCTCCTCTAGTGGTGTCATGTGAACGTCGACTACAAGACACTTCACCATTGTTTGGGCCTAGAGGAAGGCATTGGGGAGTAATAAGTAGATGATGGGTTGCTAGAGTGACAGAAGCTTAAACCCTAGTTTATGAGTTGCTTTGTAAGGGGTTGATTTGGATCCATATGTTTCATGCTATGGTTAGGCTGATTTGTAGTTGCGGATGTCGGTGTCAAAACCGGTGGATCTCGGGTAGGGGGTCCCGAACTGTGCGTCTAGGATCGATGGTAACAGGAGACGAGGGACACGTGTTTTACCCAAGTTTGGGCCCTCTCTATGGAGGTAAAACCCTACATCTTGCTTGATTGATCTTGATGAATATGAGTGTTACAAGAGTTGATCTACCACGAGATCGTAATGGCTAAACCCTAGAAGTCTAGCCTGTATGACTATGGTAATGAGTATCTGTCCTTTCCGAACTAACCCCTCCGGTTTATATAGACACCGGGGGGTCTAGGGTTTACATAGAGTCGGTTACATAAGAAGGAATCTTCATAGTCGGTCGCCAAGCTTGCCTTCCATGCCAAGGAGAGTCCAATCCGGACACAGGTACAGTCTCCGGCCTTCATGTCTTCATAGCACATCAGTCCAGCCCATGGATAATAGGCCAGATGACTGAGGACCCCTTAGTCCAAGACTCCCTCGGTAGCCCCCGAACCAGTCTTTAATAGTGAGGTGTTCGGCACACAAATTGTCCTCGGCATTGCAAGGCGGGTTCCTCCTTTAATGATCTTCAAGTGACGTATTCGGCCATCGGTTCAATGTCTCTCCCCTCGGCTTCTGCGCGTTAAATAACTTCGCCTCTCACGTGTCAAGCGAAGGTGGAAGGTCAGGGTATTTTTGCAGATAACACCCCGTCCATGCAAGGAAGAGCACCTATTAAAGAGATTGGATCCTAGATCCATTCGGCACCACGCAGAGGAAATCCCCGGAAACTGCTTAGGAGAAACCATTCTAGCATGGCTAGCGCCCCCAGCTCCTCCACCCGTTCCGGCCCAGAGAAAGGCCAGTGGGAGAGGTGTTCAGTGTCCCACAGTCAATTGACGAAGCTGCAGATGCAGGGATTTCTCCCCCCCCCCCCGCAGATCTAGTTCATGTTCGAGCGGGGCTAGATTCCTTCAATGGTGAGATTCAGGCAGAGGACTTCCCCAATCCATCCGGGGGAGAGCGAGTATGTTTCGTCCCCTACCTGCTAAGGGGCGTTGGATTTCCCATTCATCCGTTCCTTCGAGGGCTTCTGGAATACTATGGCCTCCAGCTACACAACTTCACCCCTGCCTCCATTCTGCACATTGCGGGTTACGTCGCTTTATGTGAACTATTCCTGGGTATCGAGGCTCATTTCGAGCTGTGGAGGAAGTTGTTCTGTCTTGTCCCGCGTAATCACGAGAGGTCAATATTTGAAGTGGGCGGAGCCAAAGTATGGCGTATCGCTAATACCGGATATCTGTCCGACACACCAAGGAAGGCATCCGAAGAATGGCCTTCCGAATGTATCTATATTGAGGACATCGCGCTTCCCGACCCAGTTCGAAAGGGTCTTCCTAAACTTGCGAGCGTTCCACTGAAGAAACGCCACAGTTGGCGTCCTCGGAGTCTTAAACAGGATGACAGCGCAGAAGTTTGCCAGCTTATGAGCAAGATAAAGACGCTCACTCGGTCCGGACTCACAATAATCCAGGTAATGATGATCTCCATAGTGTGTGGGGTTTAGCCGCTACAATACAAAGGGATGCCCATGTGGCACTATAATATAAAGAATATCGCCTCACTACAAAAAAATACACTTCCATGATGATACATGTTTGTCACAGTAGGTCGCGTTTTCTGTCATGCATGTACATCCATGACAAATTTATGACAGAATCAAGATAGTCATACCTGTGCTGTCATAGAAGTGTTCCATGACATTGCCAAAATTATCATCACGGAAGTGTCCACTTCCATGATGATAAATCGTGCGTCATAGAAGTGTTTTCATCAAGGTTGACCGACACATGGCATCCACCGTAACGGAACGTCGTTAAGCTATCGGGTCGGGTTTTGGATCCGATAACCCGTTAACAGCCCCGACCAATGGGAAATTTCCACGTGTAAAATTCTTATTGGCCGGACGAAACACGTGTCAGCTCGTCAGTGGGTCAGATAGGCGCCTATGATATGTCAACACATGCCACAGCCCACCACTAGCCCATTTAGCTTACAAAACCGGCCCGTTTGACTTGGTCAAATGTTAACGGGCTGGCCCATGAAAAGCCTGTTAACGGTCTCTTCGCAAATAGCCCATTTTATGGCCCATTAACTCACGGCCCGTTAGGCCTTAAAGGAAATCGGCCCAACAACGTCATGTGGGCCGTCGAATATAACACCAGCCCATTTCACTTTCAGCCCATGTATGGCCCACGACGTCTTTCGGCCCATATGAGGCCTTTGTATCTTTCGGCCCTTTACAGGCCCATGATGACTCTAGCCCATAATGAACAGTAATTTTCTTTATACCCATTAACGGCCCGTGATTTACATGGGCCGTTTCCAGCCCGTGTTAGCTTTCGGCCTCTTGACGGCCCATTCGTTCTTGGGATCCTTTTCGGCCCTCGATTACTTTCGGCCCGTTACTGGCATGTTCCCCTAATGGGCCAAATGCGGCCCACGGCAAGAGTCGGCCCATTACTGGGCTGTTCCGCTAATTGGCCAAATTCGGCCCATGGCAAGAGTCGGCCCATTACTAGCCTGTTACCCTAATGGGCCAAATTCGGCCCATGGCAAGAGTCGGCCCGTTTCTGGCCTGTTAACCTGTTGCGCCGTTTCCAGCCCGTCCTATATTCTGGCCCATTAACGACCCGTTATGCATGTGACAGAATTAAGCCTTTGCTGTCCTACGGCCTATTAACGGCCTGTTACCGTGCTGGGCCGATACCAATTACGCCTGATTACAGCCCATGTAGATCCATTTATCCGACGGCCCGAGGCCCACCGATTAAAGGCCCATTTATCGACGACCCGTAGGAGACCCATGGATCCTACGTCCCATATATGGCCCATGGTAGTTGCGGCCACTAGCAAACCAGGGAAAAAGAAGACTAGGAAATAAATAAGGCTAAGACTAACGCTAGGATATTAAGGCGATTGCACAGATTACATCCACTCGGCATCAAAGATTGCCACCAGTGCAAATATAGGGAACACCCTACACTATACAAAAATGGCTTGTAGTTTTCTTCAGCCGGTGGCTGCACGTTAAGAATAAATTTTGTATCGCACCAAAACAAATTACAACTATATAACAAAAGGAAGGTTGGCATAAAACTTAACAGTCTAGCAGATAAATGCACCACCAAAAGTTCGGAAGCTCAGTTCATTTGACATGACTGTTACGTTTTCATGATGTATTGTCCGATGGAGTACCATAACCGTCGCCTTCATTTCCCCTAGGCTCCTGAACAACATAGCAAATGTCTGATAGCCTGGTTTCAAAACCATGCATATCTTGACAACATTGAGCAATGTTTCTCCTTGTTTCACAAAGGGTCTCTGTTAGGGAATGGACTTGTGTCTGGAGCGCAGATACAACATTGCTTTGAGCTTGCATATCTTGATCATGAGGCAGTTTGGACGATATTTCCTTAACAACCAACCCAGTATTACGCAGGAACGTGCTTTTGGCACTGTTAGTGGACAGGTACTGACCCACTGTAGCAAGAGCTGACATTGCGGTTATAGTTGCCTCGCCACCTTTAGAAGGTGGCGGTTCCACCATTTTTTTCCATAGCTCGCTGAAAAGTTGAGGTTTTACATTAGTAGTACTAGAACAGAAGATATTAAGGAGGCAACAAAACCAAACAAAATAGCTTTGTTCTATACATAGAACTTATTCTGGTGAATCCATGTAAAATAATAGTTGTATTTTATTGCAAAGTACATAATAAAACCAGGTTCCAAACATATGACCATGTACCATCCCTAATGTATTGTGTATTTCTTCACATTGTATTGAGGGCTAAGGATAAAGAGACAAAGTTTATAATATGGTAAGCATAGTACGACATCATTCATATCACAAAACAACTAAGAACAGACAAATAGGCAATTGTAACGTTGTGTGGGCAAGTCCAGCACGGAACTAGATTACAGGTCAAGATCAAAGGAACATTACTCCTCTCTTTTAAACCTTGTAAGGTGCAATGATACACTAAGACAATTGTGTATAAAATTGAAAAGAGTAATAGACATTGGCTGCAAACCATGCAGTTCAAGGCACAAGTCAGAGTAAGTAGTAGTTAAAAGGCATGAGGATTAAGGACTTACAACAACATCTTTGACTGGTGTAGTCATGCCCTTCTTCTTGCTGGTGTGACGGTCCTTGAAGATTTCCACAACATTTGGTTCAGGTACTTTTTGGTCCTTGCGGGCTTTCCTCTGCATTTGGAACAAGTTAATATAGATCTGATAATATGGTACATCGAAAAGAGTGAAGCAGCAGCTAATTACAAGAGCCTCGCAGTGTGCAATATAGCTACGAGATCCTGCCGTCTGTTGGAATTTCACTTTCATACGGTTGGCCTTGTTCTTTGAACAGTTCACCTACAAGAAGATAGATTTGTGTGGCACATGCGTAAATAGGACTTCGACATGTGATCTGATGACATATATATATAATGTACCTGATACTTCGGATCGGACCAGTGTTTAACGAGGCCTCTCCAGTCTTCATCAGATATATTTTCCACTGGAGATGTTTGGGCAAGTTCACTATTAGCCTTGCCTTCAAAGTGAGTTTTCCTCAAGTTATACCGATACTATCGCAGAGCAGACTTGAAAACATGGGTGCAAGCTTGTCTGGTTGCATCATCTTGGCTATCCAACTTGAACCTCATCTGTTGAAAATGGGAGTCTCATTATCAGCAACCTAGAAAGTATTGAATAGAGCAAGACGATATTACTAGTTTCCATACATAACCATACTTACAGATAAATGGTCGAGGAAGGTGTTGAACTGGGTTTCATCTTTGTCATTCCTGTACTGAATCCATGTTGGGAGGATACGTACATGACACCTAACAGCAACCGCTGCCTCTGATACTAACTTGGCTAACTCTGTAGCATCACGTGGCCTTTTTAAACCTGCCTCAAAATGGATCTCCATTCTTCCTCCTCTAGATTTAGTTAACCTATCGAGCATTATCCATGATGTTTGTTTCCTCTTGTGCCTAGGTGCTAGTCCAACAACAAACATAGGAAGTGTTAGTGTACATCAAACTGTGAGACTACATATAAAGGAGCATGCAACTGTAACTTGACTCCAGCAACTACCTTCTTGCTGTTGAAGCTCACAAGGTTCATCTGATATTGCCAACTCGTCTTGTGTCAAGAGTGCTTGGGAAGTAGTGTAAGGTGGCAAGGGAGCTTGGGAACGTGCTGCTAGCTCAGTTGACGCACAAGTAAGTCGTGCAGCTGGTAGTACTATGGTAGGTGTTGCAAGAACTAGGGCTGTCTCTGCTTGTTTGGTGGCACCTATTTGTTTCTGTTTGGCTTTTTTTGCAACTCGTGTAGCATGGGATGTCGTGTTTGTAGAATTTCTGCTGGACTTTGACCTTCTATTGCACCATCAGTACCAGCAGAATCTGCAGGGTTCACCCGCTTCTCATTCCCTGCCATTCTGTGTTTCTTCCTCTTTCTCTGTGCCATGTTAAGTCAAGCCTACAAGAAAAACGAATAACAATTTAGTTCTTCAGAACAAATTGATGCGTGATGCAGACGAATTGAACTTTGATGTTAGACAACCACATGATAGGAGGATGTAATATGTATGAAAAACAGGACGGAAGAGATAACCAGAACTATGATGTGTAAACTAAGAAGAAGACATTTCACCAAATTAGAAGCAGTGCAATGGAAGGTAGACACCATATGAAAGATGCTACAAATATCGCTCTGCCAAGTTAACAGTGTCTCATCATAAATGGCGTTTAAACAAATGTGAAGCAGTACAAGAAATAAATCATATGCAAGATGCAAACAACATCACACTACCATGTTAGAGGTCTCTCGTCATTAGTGCAATTGCATATTCACAGCATTGCATATTCACAGCTTATGATGTGTAAACTAAGGAGAAGGCATTTCAGCAAATTAGAAGCAATGAAAGATAGACACCATATGAAATATGCAATGAATATCACTCTACCAAGTTAAAACTGTCTTGTCATAAGTGTCATTTCAACAAATTAGTAGTACAAGCTAGAAAAGAATGTGAGATGTAACCTATATCACACTCCGAAGTCAAAAGTGTCTTATGATAAGTGATTGTTGCAGGTTACACAAAAGTAATAATTTGATGTAAGAACATGGTGTGATAGACATATATTGTATGTTCTAGAAACAGGAACACGTGTCTTATTCAAGTATAATGTGTAAAGTAAGCAGATGGAATTCAACAAAATTAGAAGCAATACAAGCTAGACATCACACATAACATGCAACCACATATAACAGTGCCAAGTTAGAGGGAGCACCGGTGATGCTGCACTAGGGAGACGTGCTCATCATAAACACAACTTTGTTGAGTGTCTATGCATGTGTTGTCTTGGAAATCATCTTGGGGGTGTGGAGGAGTAGAAACTATAGAGGCCCTCCATTCGGAAGGAGCACCTTTATCCGCTGCCTTGCTAACTTCCTTCCGCTTTATTGATTTTGAATTGTCAAGTAAATCTGACAAGAAAAGCAATAAAATTCTCTCTTCAGAACTCACTCATGCATGATACTGACAATCACTACTTTGATGTAAGGCAAACACATGATACCAGGATGGAATATGTACGAAAAACAGGACGGCATGGCATGTTCACAACTGTTTGTGTAAACAAAGCAGAAACCATTCCAGCAAATAAGATGCAATGCAAGCTAGACACCACATGAAAGATGCAACCAATATGACTCTGCCAAGTTAAAAGCGTCCCATCATAAATGGAATTTCAACAAATTAGAAGCAGCACATGCTATAAATCATATGAAAGATGCAGCTAGTATCGCACTGCATATACTAAAGGTGTCTCATCATGTTGATTGATGCGGGATACAAAAAAAACAATAGTTTTATGTATGGACATGCTTAATAGATAGATGTACTATGTACTAAATACAGGAAGGCATGTCACATTAACAGGTATAATGTATAAGCTAAGCAGACTAGCACATGCAGTTTAACCAGATTGGAAGAATTACAATCTAGACACCATATGCAACATGCAACCACATATCATGCTGCCAAGTTAGAGGAAGCACCTGCGATGCTAGTGTAGGGGAAATGTTGTAATCAACTACAGAGCTACGTTCACTATCTTCATCTAGCATTTCTGTTTCTTGAGAATCATGTCGGGAGGCTGACGCTGCATTCTTTAAATGAGGAGTAGTCCCCTTGCCTGCCTGGCTCATCATAAGTGATTGATGAGGGATACACAAGAACATTAGTTTGATGTAAGAACATGGTTAATACACAGATGTACTAGTATGTACCAAAAACAGAAAGGCATGTCATGTTCAAAGGTATAATGTGTAAGCTAAGAAGATGCAATTTAACCAAATTGGAAGCAATACAAGCTAGACATCCGGCTGGAGTGGTGAGCATGATCATCTAGGACCTGAGAGCCTAGTGGGAGGCGGGATGCTTCGCCACCATCGCAGCTTTTTAGTTGGCTTCCAGGTGATGCCTATCTTTGCTGGGCTTGTCACTGGCTCGGCCAGTGCCCTGACTAGCTATTTGTCTTCTGGTACTCACGGGATGGTGGTTCATGTAAAAAAATATCTTTCCTTATCTTACCAACTTCGGCCTTTCGAATACAAGCTAGACACCATTTGCAACGTGTAACCACATATGACACCATGAAGTTAAAGCAAGCACCTGGGTTGGTGGTTCACGGCGAGCGGGATCATCAACTCCAGAGCTACGTTCCTCTTCTCCATTTGCTGACACTACACCCTTTAAAGCCGTGAAACGTTTTTGGCCTAGCCGCGTACCACGCTGGAGCGACTTCTCTCTATTCTTTTCCGCTTCTGTCAAGGCAGGGTCTGAAATACCCTTGCATAAAAACACAATAGTGAGAGTAAGGGTGAAGTGTGTGTAGAACTAGTGCACTGTAAAAGTAGCAGATAGCAGGTGGCTGAAAAATAAATGACAGGAGACATATGATAGCTCTACAACATTGCATGGCAAACAAAATTAGATTCTACTCCATATGATTTTGTAATATATGAGCACAGGAAATGCAGGTACTCCTCCAGCACACCACCACATGTGGTCATATCTAAGATAACAGTCGACTGAAAATAAATAGGTCAGACGATTTTTTTTAATGAACCGTCCGATCTATAAGGAACGGGCAGATGGCCTTCGTCTACCTCCCGCCAGTCACTGTTGACGATCTTTCTCGAACCGCCAGCGACCACCGGCCCAGACCCCTGCCTCTGCCGCCCCGCCCTCCCATCAACCTCACACCACCGCCGTGCTTGGCAGCGCCCCCAGGCCATCCCTTTAATCCTAGCTGTCCTCCAGATTGGGCGCCAGTAGATCTAGGCCGCACACGCCCCTAAGATAAACACCAAGGCGCTGCTTCCCCAGCGTAATAGGCGTACTAGCGCCTGTTACGCTGGGGAATGCTTCCGTTAATTGGGAATCAACTGGCCAGAAATTGAAATTCAGGGGGGTGACGGACCTCTAGCTAAGGTGAAATAGTATATGAGGAGAAACCTTGTGCATCGCGAGTTACTAGGAACATCTAGTATCAAGAACAAGCGGTCAACTAGTGTCTTCTGTGGGATGAATACCGTGCAAGCAGAGACGTAAGATTTGCACAAATAAGGGAAGAGGAGTACCTTTTTCCGTTGCCGGTGTGGTCACCTCCACATTTCGCGGCGATCTTCTTCTTTTTACCGAGGAAACCAATGTTCTGGAGGGTGCATGCTTGGACGAACCCATGGCCAAATTGTTGACTGTGTTGTCGTGGCCGTATGTCGGCGGAGGGGAAGCAGATCCGAGGCGGCGAAGGACGGCATAGCAGGAACAGCTCCGGCGCAGTGGAGGGTTGCGAAGTTGGAGCGGCAGCGGTGAGGCGCATGATGGCGTGGTTGAACTGGCTCGGGTACGGACGGCTCAGCCTCGGCTTCAACTACCAGCCGTGGAGGGCGTTGCGGTTGAGGTTGCGGTGGACCACGACGTCGGGGTATCGGCTCTGGCGTGATGGAGGAGGGCGGCGGTTGATGGGTGGGATGGGGTGCCGGACGGAGGACGCCGAGGTTTCGGGGCTGGTGGAGAGGTAGTTTCGGCGCCCACGGAGTACGAATGGGGAATAGGACGGGTGGGCAGGGGGGGAGGGGGACCATGTTTCGGTCTGGGACGCGCTTGTTTTTGGCTTTTTTGAACAGAAGATGGGACGCGCTTGTTTGAAATTTGGGGAAAGTACAAACTTTGCCCCCTCTTAAATTTTGGACCTACTGCAGGTCGGGGGTAGGATGGTAATCACAGGTGTCCCAAATAGTGGGCGGGAGCGATTTCGGCCGCACGCATGTGTGCTTAGGCGACCATTGTGTATGAATGTTTTTCTGATGCGGTTGCGTGGCGTCTAGATGAAGCTACAAACCTACCCCGGTTTAGACCTTTGGACGTCAGGCCGGTAGGTTTCACGGGTCGGAGTTATTAGAAAAGCAATTTCCTTGTACTACCAAACATTGGTCTCACGCGGTTTCGGGCGAGTAGAGGCTCTTTTGGCGCTTCGTTCGAATTTTGAAACACAAGCATTCACGTTTAGAGTACTCTTGAACTATGAGGATTGACCTAAATAGACAACGTTATATTTGACCTTGTATGTTTGAAAACCTCATTAAATTATCCGCTTCTTTTTGAAATTTTGACACTTGAAAATCCTATAACTACGATTATTTTGGAATGGAGAAGCTAAATTTGAATCTATTTTGTACACGACTACATATGCTATTATGTACAAAATCAGAGCAAAGATTGGTGCCCCCATAATTTAGGTATGGTTTACAAATGCCATGATATCAAATTCAAATAATTGAATGGACTTCATGTTGAATTCGATTTTTTTAAACCACCTTAAGTTGAATTCAAATGCATGCTAGTTCATAGGTATCTATTTATAATGTCCATTGTGTAACTTTCGTATGTATAATGTGCTTTACACACACAACATGAACTATACTCACGTTTATATTCGATTGCTAAAGTGATGCATTGTCTGGAGTTCAAAATACTAACTATGTGGATCAATTGTGTCGAATAATAACATAGACATGCTCAAATTCGATAGAATCTAGATGTCTGATGGATCAATGACCGCTCCTTACGCGAATTGCAAATATCATGATCCCATCCTAATATTTGGATACAATTTATATCTTTAATCAATGTGTAGAGCAGTCTTTTACGTGTAGTTTCACTCTCCATCGGTGGTCTCTCACACATGCTCACACACTCTCTCCCGAGGTGTCTTTCTCGCACACATGCTCTAGATATAACCCTCCCTCCCTCTCGTAACCATTTACAACTGTTTTCACTAACCTTTATCACAAGCACTCTTCCTCTTGCAAACATACACACGCACAATCCTCATCGACCTTTTCTATATACATGGACCTGCCTACGTGTCTCATGTACGCACATTATCTTTACGTCTATCACTCACGCATTGTCTCATACCTCTCTTCCTAATCGACGAGTATGATTCTAGCAGAGCATTTTGTAGGATGTCCCTTAAAGTTAGGTTGGATGAATAGTAATATCAGAGATAAAGGGGTTACCTTAGTCCGAGAACCTAGGGTCACAAATCCTAGCCGGATTTGCCAGTGGACACAAAGTTCTTCACAATTCTGCTATCTTTGTCTTGTACGACTAGTCATCCATGGGTCTTCCTAAATGCGTCACGGGCCGACCAATGTGGCGCAGGACGGAACCGAACGAAGGGCCTCACCTCGACCCACCGGACCTCACGCGGTGAAACACCCTCTGCCCCCATGTCCAATTATCTTCTCACACCCACACATACCAACACAAACACCATACACACAGAAAATTTCTCCTGGTGCCTCTATTCCCTCCCCCTTGCATATACACACTCAAGGGAATGGAATCTCTTGTCGTGACGTCATATTCGTCTCTCTCTCTGGACCACTCTCATTTCTCGTGCTATCTCTCCCATGCCCCCCCATCGTCCCATCTATCCATGCCTCTCTCGAATACGTAATACACACACATACCTCTCTAGGCCCCGCCAAATGCATCAACTACACATTCACACATGTTACATCATGTACCCCATTGATCTAAAAAGCCCTCTCTTCACGTTTATTTCGCATAAAACATTCCTTTTGAATAAAGTGTGGCCAAAATATTATTTTAGAGTTTCTACATATATACAGCATTACAAAGTTATATGGAGGAGTACGAACGCTAATTTGCATTGCATGGTGCCCACAATGATATTTATTCCGCACTATGAATTTGTATATTTTTATACTATATATAAAGTTAGTCATAATAAAGAGAAACGAAGAGCATCTCTCTTTCCATCGCATACCCCCCTATACGCCCCTTTCACGTATGCACACAAAACTATCTCCAGGTCCTCTAAAAGTAAGCCCCACAAAATTCACGCATGTTTCATCTTTCTCTCACGATATATGCAATGACGATCATTGTATTTGAAGCGAAAGCACGATACGTACATTGGACTTCAGAATCCACTCATTACGGTCACCATTTATGTTTAATGGTTATTATACAGTCACGGGCTCACTGTACAACTCTGTATTTGCACATGACATGACTAGTTGACCAGTTAAACGCTCCACGTGGCACCTCTAGTGTTGCATCACATTATCTCACTACCATCGTGCCCACCTATCGACTTGTATCTACTCTACATCTACACTCTTATAAAATACATAAAATACACTCTTATAAAAAACAAAGGTGGTGATGATGGTGTGCCTGCCATCTTGCAATATAGGCCGTCCGATTTATATCTGACGGATAGGAAATAAACTATGGCAATTTTGCAAGAAGGTACCCACACACCTCTCCACATTTGCAAAAAAGGCCTTCCCTCATTCATCCTTTTCTCTCACAAGATAAACAAGTCATACAAATGCATCTTGATGTTACGTGCAACGCATGGGCATCTTGCTAGTAAGAATGAAAACAAATGACAAAAAAAATATTTGGACGGTGGTTCGAAGTCATGACCGCGGGCACAGCGGACAAGGTGGCCTTGTATTGGTATGCTGAGCCATCTATTTTAACACATAGGAGCTGGTGTGGTGATTATACACACACGCACGCATGCACACGAACTGCATCCACGCAACACATGCACCCACGCACGCATGCAACACTCACACGTACACACGCAGCCACGCACGCACGCATGCATGCACACACCAGTACACCACACGACCAACACACACTCTCACGCTCAAGTGCTCAACCTACACGTGCATGTGCACACATCAGGCCCTGACAGACACATACACAACCAGGTGATTCCCGCGCACGGGTTGGAGCCTTGTCGCGCCTGCGTAAATTTGTGTTTATCTGACCTTTTGCCTATGTGAACTGACAGGTGGGACCCACAAGGAACATGGTCAATTTAACTAGTCAACATGGCGCCACGTAGACTATTTGGGCGGTCAACAGAGTGCAATCCGATGCTGAACCATGAGCAAGTGACCGTATAATCACCGCAAAACGTATATAGTGACCGTAATCAGCTTATTCTGAAGTTCGGTGACCGTATTACGCTTTTCTCTCTATAGGCCCTCCAAAACTACATCTCTACATGTTCTCGCATGTTACATCTAACAACTATGCAATACAACACTACTACCACACTCTAACACAATAAATCATATGTGTTTTTAGTTTTACTAGATATCATATTGTTACTTATAATTATTCAGTTTGCATACATTAAAATTGCCTTTGAAATGTATGGCCAGTATCATCTACCACGCGGGAAAAATCCCGCCCTTTCCTGTTTAATCGGGTTTGTATCGATGGATCATGCGAAACAACAAAACTATAGTACTATACAGTACAAGTGACAGTTCACTGGGCCGTCGTGTCATCTACTCCTCCGTCGTAAGAGTGGAGCGCTCGCTTTCATAAATCTTCTAGTCCCTTTCGCCGACATGTGGGACATCAAGCTACCGGGTCCACGTGCCATACCGGAATACAGTGCAGAGCAGCCGGGGTGAAGCACCCCAGTCATGGCGCCGGCATAGTAATGAGCAATGAGGCGTCAAATCACAAAGTTGCACCTTTCCCGCAGTTAAGTTGGAGGGACGAAGCAACCATCATTTCACTCGTTGCTGAATCCGCTTCTCCATCATCTTCTTCAACTTAACCACATGTTGCTTCTGCCGTTGTTCCGCCTCATGTGGGACGCGGATCGGCTTGGTAAAGCACTGACACGTGGGACCGCATGTTAGCAAACCGCGAGGACAACGTCCTCCGAAAATAAGAAGCCTAATCCTAGACTTACAAAGGGCTGCGTAGCTGCTACGTATACTTTCCATCTAATCTATATATGCCCCCTTGATTTTCAGGTGGGGTGGGCCTAATCCTCTCTTTTAATCCAATCAAATAGTCCTACATCACATCAATTCGTAACTTTACATAAACCATTACGTGGATGTAGCATTGCTCAACTAAGAAACCTCCCCCGCCATCCGCGCGGCAAAATCACCTCCTTTTTACTAATCTTGATTCTATAATTTTTTAGATCAATATAACTGAGATTTGTATAGATAGCACACAGGAGCAAAACCAAGTGGTACGGTTAAGGGCATCCACAATGTGTAGCCAAATGTGAAAATACATTTTGGCATCATGGGAACCATTGTGGACGGTGTTGCCAAAGCCAAAAAGATGGAACCGAAGCTCCCTGATTGATTGATTGAAGGAATAGAAAAATGCAACGTATCTCCTCTTTCTCCCATGCTTGGACGCATGTAGTACAGTATAGAGCACAGAGTCTACTCCCCTGTCCCTTCTATCACAAATCACAAAGCAGTGAGGTGTCAAATCAAAAAAGCACGGACGAAGCAACCATCATTTCACTCTTTGCTGACTCCGCTTCTCCATCGTCTTCTTCGAGAAACCATCTCACCACACTAGTACTCCTAGTAGTACTCCCTCCGGTCCTTTTTTGTCCGCTTCTAAGAAAATTTCGTTTTCCCTGCAATGCTCTGCGCATTGGCATTTTTTCGCTGCTCTTTCCAACCGAGCCCTCCATCCCTTTCCACCGCATGCGTGCCTGCAGTAATCCCATCTCTCTTTCCCATGTGCTTTGCATCTTCCTAAGGTAGAGAGAGCTGCTTGCATGCAGAAACATGAGAGAGAGTGAGAGGCGCATGCGTGCAGAGAGATGGACAGGGGAGAGAGAGACAAGATGCATGCATGCGGAAGTGAGAAGGTTGGTTTGCATGGCGCTGCATTAATCAAGCGATGATGGAGTGAGATGGTTAGCCCTTTGGTCTTTGGAGAAAAAAATACGCATTAATTGACAGGTGAAACGAGGATTTGTATCGATTAAATCCCGCGAAGGAAAACCCCGCCTTTCTTTTTTAACACTAGTACTCCTAGTACGTACATACTTATCCTTTTTGGGTCTAGGCCTTGCATTGCCAAACTTTGCCACACATTTTTGCCAAGCTTGCCTAAAGTTTTCAAAATGAGAAGGAGGTACACTTGCGCACGGCTGTCGCGGTCGCACCGGACCCTCACACGGTCGCTCATGCACGCCGCGGTCGCACCGCACCCTCACACAGTCGCTCCTGCATGCCGCAAACCCAACCAAGGGAACGCACCCTCACTGACACGTGTTGTCGCATGTGAACAAACCAAACCCAGCCATCCTATCGCTGACACATAATTTTCATTCATAGAGTATGTTTATCCAACCGCATGTTGGGGAGTATCCGTACGGCCCGTGCGGTGGTCTGTTGGGGAAGAAGAAGATGTGAGGAAGAAGGAGGAAAGAAGGGTTAGGAGACGTAGGATATTCATCCAACCGACTGAAATGGTAGACTGACCCAAGTCAGGCGACTTGCATAACAAATATATGTTTTACACAGCAAAAGATCCATAAAAACAACAACATAAAGAAAAACTATCACTGCTCACGGAAAGAGACGGCCTCGTTGCCCTTGGCTGCCGACGCGAACCAGCCGTCGCTGCCGACGTGTGTCTCCGCACCGTGGTTGTCCTTGGCCTCCAGCTACTCGTTCAAGCGGGGCGTGCGGGCACTCTACACGAACGAGAGCACAGCCCGGTTCAAGTGGAGAATGTCCAGTTATGCCTACAGGAGGGCCTCGATGGCAGCGGCATCCGTGCGCTCCGCGTCGAGTAGAGCCTCCACCGCCTAGTTCAAGTCCAGGACGTCCGGTTCCGCCTGCAGGAGGGCGTCGATCAGAGCGGCATCCGCGCGCTCTGCGCCGAGTCGAGCCTCTGCCGCCTGGTTCAAGTCCAGGACGTCCGGTTCCGCCTACAGGAGGGCCTCGATGGCAGCGGCATCCGCGCGCTCTGCGTCGAGTCGAGCCTCTACCGCCTGGTTCAAGTCCAGGACGTCCGGTTCCGCCTGCAGGAGGGCCTCGATGGCAGCGGCATCCACGCGCTCCGCCTCAAGTTGAGCCTCCGCCGCCCGGTTCACATCCACGACATCCGGTTCCGCCTACGGGAGAGCCTCAATGGCAGCGTCATGCGCGCGCTCTACATCGAGTTGAGCCTCTGCCTCCTGGTCTTCCTTTAGTATCGCCATGTTGAACCGTTGGTCCGCCTGCACCATGGGGGACTCGGACGCCGGCACGAAGTCGACGTCCATCGTCTCATACCCATCGGGGGCCTTCTGCACCGCGACCTCCGCCATGAACATTGGACCGGCTTCCTCCTCCTCATAGCTTGGCTCCAGAGAACTCGGGGATTGGCCCGCTATAAAGCGAGCTTGGGAACGGAGGTCTGTGGCACCGACCGCCGCCGCGATTTCTACGCGGCGCTCCGACGTCAGCATCTTGTAGTAAGTGATCTTGCGGCGCACCATGGCTTTCCGGTGAACTAGGGGATGCTTGATGCGGGCTAGGGGATCGAAAGGTGGGGGAATGGGCTGGAGATTTGGTGTGGTTTTAGGGCAGTGGCTGGCAAAGGCCGAGCAGCAAAGGTTCTGGTGTGAATAGTGGTTCCGGTGACGACCGGTCAATCGGTTTTGACTGTACATCGCTCTTGTCGCGTTCGCATTGCATCCCGACACGCGGGACCCTCCAAGTCGCTCACCGAATGGAACGCGCTTCGTCTTGCGTTTTCGCTCGCTTGTGGGACCACAGTTGAGAGCAAACCGACGTCCCTCCCCCTCCCCCGCCCGCGTCATTTATTATACCACCACTCCCTCCGTTTTATGTGGAGTAAATAAAAACAGAGGGGGTATACTACGGATGAGGATCCCCTGACGTGGCCGAACCCATTGAGTAACTGACATGCGGGGCCTAGCAAGCATGGGGTCCGCCAGTAAGTGACTGAAAGGGAGGGTAAGGCAGGGATACCTACGTCAGAGGATCCACTTCCACTATACTACTTTGACCAAATGTTAGAGTAATAATATATGACATGCAACTTACACAAATGTTAGAGTAATAATATATGACATGCAACTTACACAAAGCATACAGGGTCTAATGCGTTTTTCAAGGCTAACTTTGACCAAATGTTAGAGTAATAATATATGACATGCAACTTACACAAAGCATACGGTCAAATTCGTATGTGAAAGGAGTTTCCAATGATATAATTTTCACATTATACATCTCATGTACTATTAATCTTGTCAATAGTCAAATTGGAAACAATCTCGAGTACAAATCTAGGAGTACATATGAATCTAACAATATTGATTGGGCGTTGTTGAATGTTGATACCTTTTTGATCAAAGTAGAGATACTTTGACTACACATAAAACTTATATGTAAACTAGAAATGATAGGAGGGAGTATATTGTACGTTCAAAAACGAAACGAACATGGAATACCCTTTATATATGATTTGCGGATGCTATGATCACCGGTTCAAAATTTTGAATCCGCCTTAGGTATCACGTGCCCCCACTCATTCCCTCTCGATTTCATCTCGGGGTCCAGAGATCTACTGAAAGAGGACTAGGGTGGGTACATGCGAATGATACTCCGCGGAATGTTCAAATGAGGCATGCGGGAGGATGGACTCGACTGGAGGGCGACATGATCGACAGAGAAGAGGGTTGGAGAGGAATGAGAAATAAGCAAACGCCACATGATTATACTTGAACGGCTCAAATAAACAATAAGTTGTCTCGCTTGGCCTACATAGTGAAAGGCCTAATGCGCAATTCGGAGCACTGACGCTTGAATATGGCCGGGAAAACGGGGAAACCGACATGTGGGGCAGACTAGTCCAATGGAGGAGCTGGCCCACGACCTCCTCGCCACCGACAACCGTTCATGTGGGTCGTTGGGGCCAAGAACGGGGCGCAGCTCCAGCACCGCCTCTGGACACGGCGATCGCAGTGAGCGACACGCTCATATCATAGCTAGACACGGTCGGTTTCAGTGTGCCGAGGGTGGCATTAATGCTGTGGCACGACCAACGGTATGTTTGGTTTGTGCCCAAGGTTGCCTCATCAAAGCATTGGGTTGCCAAAATTTTGGTTGAGGTAATGGTTGCCCATGATTTGGCCAACAATGGCAAGAAAAATGAACTAGAGTTGGCTAGAGTTCATTGGCATGCCAAAGAAATGGCAACCATCCAAACAAAGACCAATCTTTGGGTCATGATCAAAATTTTGGTTGAGGTATTGGTTGCCCATGATTTGGCCGACATTGGCAAGAAAAATGAACTAGAGTTGGCTAGAGTTCATTGGCATGCCAAAAAAATGGCAACCATCCAAACAAAGACCAAACTTTGGGTCATGACCAAAATTTTGGTAAGGTGCACTTTGGACACAATCCAAACACACCCCAACACCTGGCTCGTCGAGGATGCACGGGGCGCCGCAACGCGTCCGCGGAGTGGTTTAGCGCGGCCAACTGCATCCTCTGGACCTAAGACCATGCCGGGTCGTCTTGCTTTTTCAATGACATGCGGGGATCACATGTGAGCAAAGGGCATCTCCAATGTTGCCACGACCGCAGCTGACTACCCTGGCACACCAAATCCCTCGTCCCTCGCGCCGTCGCGTGGTGCGTTCCCAGCCGGCGCCATTTGCCCGCATTCATGCCGTTCATCCGTATGTCATTGTTAAGAGTCTCGGTGCCCGAGGAACCAACTCCGGTGACTTAGTGACGCACCCGGACGCTTGGCCTCACCGGAATGCGCTACTTAAAGCGGCAACGCCCAGCTAACCTCCACACCATAGTGCATCATCCTCCTACCTGGCACCACATCCGCCATGACCGCAAGTGCGAACGCTCTGTGCGAGAGCTTGTCTTCGGGGATGAAGCTCGAGGTCGCCAACCTTGCTCAAGTCGCCTCTCGCAACGCAATAGCAGCGTAGCCGGACGTGGACGCGACCGCACAAGCTGTGGCCACGCTGGCGGCCGACGACGGGAGCACCGTCAGCCACGCGTCCTACTTGCTGCCGTCCAACGTCCGGCACCGCTGAGGTCGGGGACTCCTCCGAGGATGAGTAGGGCATGGGAGGCGGCAAGGCATGGTGTGCCAACTGGCCGGTCCGTATCCCGTGTTCTACTCTTCCTCGCCGGAGACCGCACCTTCACTTCACGGGTCTTGAACCCCGCCCCCGTACATAGAGATCGCAGATGGAGGACGTCGGGCGCCACCGTAGAATAGGTTTAGGGTTGGGTTTCTTTTATTTTTCTATCCTATAGAAGTTTGAAATGTAATGAAAATCTACCGTGTTTGCATTAATCTCGGCCGGTGTATATGAACTTTCACAATAATATACATATTGTAGGAGTACTAGCAAGATGCCCATGCATTGCACGGAAGATCAAGATCTTGTGGGAGAAAAGGATGAACGAGGGAAAGCCTTATCTGCAAATGTGGAGAGGAGTGAGGGTAAATTGCCATAGTTTCCTTCCTATCCGTTAGATATAGATTGGACGACCTATATTGCAGGATGACAGGCACACCATCATCACCAACTCTGCTTTTTATTGAACCGAGACAAATCTAACATGCGAAGTAAAATAAACACATAGGGTCTATACATACACAAATTATCTTAGGCACTACAATAGTACGTCCACTACACATTCACGCATTTCACATCCTTCTACATCTACGGGAACCTATGAAAGGGTTAACGTAAATTGCCTCTCTCTCTCCCCTCCCGATTTTCATGGTGGTGGGCCCCTCCCTCCCCCCAATCTACAATCAACAGCTCACACGTTTCACATTATGTTAATTACGTAACTGGGATTACGTAGGTGTAGCATTACTCATCCTAAAAAAACCAACTACGCCAACCTCCCAGCATATCGCGCGGGAAAAGACCCGGCCGCGCCGTTTTAGTCGGGATTACCGAATTACTAGTAGTAGTATCGATGGATCGCGTGAAGCAACAATTTTTTTTGAGGGGGCGAAGCACCTAGTTTAAAAGGAAAAAAGGTGGTACACTCACAGCACTCCTGTCGCGGTCGCATTGCACCCCACACACGTTCGGTCCTGCACACAGCTCACACAAACGGAACGCGCTTCGGCTTGCCTCTTCACTGACACGTGGGACTGCACTTGGAGAAACCGACCATGCGCCAAACTCCCCCCGCCCACTGCGCGAAAATACTCCCCCCCCCCACACACACCCAAAAATTCCCC